>NC_133621.1:7176161-7318661 GCF_048593235.1 Sminthopsis crassicaudata | reverse complement strand
GGGCTTGGGGGGGTGGGGATGGGGAGACCCGTCCGGCGGGGCGCGCCTTCGCCCCTCCCGCCTTTCACCTGGAGCCCGCACCCCGCAGGAGGCTCCCGCGTTCGGGGCGGCGCCCCGCTTCCCGCCACCCCCTCCCCGCGGCGCCCAGGCCGCCCGCCCTCGCTCCCTCCACTCGCCCGGGACCGCCGGGGAGGCGCTGCTCGTGCCGGACAGCACCAGAAGCGGGAACGGAGGGGAGGCGGCGGGCCCTTCGGCCGGCGGCGCGGGCCACTGGCGGCGGCCGCGGCTCCTCCCCCCGCCCCTCCTCGGTCCTCCCCTCCCCTCCCCGCGAGCCGCGCGGCCACCTTTACCTGTCCGGGCGGGGGCGGGCAGCGGGGCCGGAGAAGGCTGAGCTCGAGCCGAGAGACGCTGGCGGCGGCGGCGGTGGAAGCAGACAATGGAGCAGTGAAGGACAGACACATTGACAGCAGCGAGGCCCCGCCTCCCCTCGACTCCGCCCTTCTTAAAGCCCGCCTCCTCCTCGGCTCCACCCAATCCTCTGGCTCCGCCTCCTCCTCCAGTCTTGGTCTCACCCACCCCACGCAAACTGGGTCCCGCCTCCTCCTCAATTCCCAGTCTCTCCCTCCTCCTCTTCCTCCTCCTCCTCGACCTCCAGTCTCCGCCCTCTCTTTCCTCCTCCCCCTCCAGCTCTTCTTCGGGCTGCACCATTTACCCAGAGGCTGGGGGGAACTGAAATTCCCGATGTCGATTCAGAGTCAAACTGGGAGTTCCTGGGGCCTCCCGACTCAGACCTAGCCGCAGTCCAGGAGAAGAAAAGAATCCATAAGTAGTTTAAAATGTCCAGAGCCCTCGCTGGCCTAGAACACACGTGAGGCATGTGGAGAACGATTACGCCTTCCCCTTGGTTCCTGGTCTCATGGTCTGCTCCCCCTCTTCCCCTCCCCCTGGCTGGCCCTACAGGAGGAGGAGCGGGCGGGAGGCGGAGCCCGAGGCGCTCTGCGTGCGCTGTTCTGAGGAGAGGCTGCGGGAGCTGCCCGTGGCGGGGCTTTGCTACTTTGTATCCTTGCTGAGGTTCTCCCGGGGTCACCGAGGGAAGGTTTGCAACAAATAGCGCAACAAAGTTTCTCTGGTCGAACCCTACGGGCGAGCGGGCTAGCGGGCGAGCAGGATCCTGCAAGCCCGGCGTACGGCGGCCGCCTCCATGGCTCCTCCCAAGAAAGGCGAGCTGACCCAGGAAGAGAAGGAGCTGCTGGAAGTCATCGGGCAAGGTGAGGACGCCCGGCCCGGCCCGGCCCGGCCCGGCCCCTGCTGTCTGGGCCGTGAAAGGCTCTGGGGCGGAGCGGCTGCCTCCCCTCCGGGCTGGCACGGGCACGGGGACGAAGGGGGTCAGGGAGCCAGGGAGAGCGAGCTTTGAGACTCGAATTGCAGGCCTCCCTTCCCCCCCTCCAGGGGACGGTTAGGCTTGCAGACCACGGGGACACCTATTCCCCCAACATGTGGCCCCAGGGAGCCACTAACGGCCTTGTGTACCCTTCCCCAAATAGTCACGGTGCCATCTATAATTGCAAGTTTCTTGCATGCAAACCTAACTCCCCCTCCCATTCCCCGCCCCTTCCCCAGCTTGGGGAAGAAGCTTCCGCTTCCAGGGCCAACCGGCCTCAGAGTTAGCTACTGCCGGGGCTTTGGAGAATCCCAAGCCCCGCCTCGGCACTGGGAGGGGGAGGAGCGCCCGGACACGTGGGAGCCTTTCTGGACTCACCGGGTCTCCTCTTTTAGGCCCACCTAGATCCCACCGCTCCCACGGGTACCACTGCTTTCTGGGCCTCTCCTTCCTATGACTCCTTCCCCGGCAGCTCCCCAGGCCTCCAGCGGCTCGGAGAATGGGGATTCAGGTGCCCACATCTTCCCTATTGCACGGTGCCTGGGGACTTCGAACCCCCTGTGTTCCCAGCCCCGTTCAGTGCTAGGTCCTGGAACCTGGCTACCATGCCCCGAAAGGAGAATTATTGCACCACAAGCAGAAGATGCTGAGCCAGCGGGCCTCCTGAACCATCAGTGGCCGATGGACAAATCTTAGGGAAAAGGATCAAAATGGAGAAAACTCGAGAGCTAGAACTGCCTCCCATAGCCCCCAGTGTGACGGGAGAGGACCGCTGATGTCCACCGCTTTGCACTGGATGGAAGGCCCCCATCTCTCTCCTGCCCCTGCTGAGGGTTTGAGGTCTTCGGCCACAGGAGCCATCACAGAAGGGAGGGCAGACCCAGGACTAGGTCGCCCAAAGAAGTTCCTAATCCTTTTGGGAAACGGAGCTAAGAATTAACTTTCCAGAAAAACCAGGTTTCCGGGCAGAGATTCCTTTACACTTTTAATGTTACGTCTAAAAGGATAGATTAATATTTTTTTTAATCGAAGATTACAAGCTGTAATAGACCCCAAACCTGGAATCTTAAGGAAAGGAGACTCAGAAGTGAAAGGAGGTCCAGACAGAAATCAGGTGACCCATCCAAAGTCACAGGGTAAATGGGAGGACTAGATTTAGAGTCCTGATCCCCTACCTCCCAGACTAGCACACTTCCTATCCTTTTAGCTCTTTCTCCAGACTGCAAATGGGTCCCTAAGATGTGTGCAGTGCAAATAAGTAAACTGAGGCCCAGGGGAGTGAGGTCATTTGGGCCAAGACTTTGGCGGTAGCCAGTGTGAGGAGCTCAGACGGCCAAAGCTGGGAGGACCCTCAGAGCGGTCAGAAGCAGGCCCCAGAGGGGCCGTGGCTAAGGTCACCGAGGTTTACGTGATCAGAGAGCATTTGAAGCCAAATCTGGTAGCTGTCAGTCTCCCTTTCACTCTTTCCTGTAAGCAATGAATGAATGAAGCCTTTACTCTGTGGCTACTAGAGAGTCATTTGGGAGAGAAACGCCACAAGTGGAAGGCAAGCTTCTGATGCCCGGGATACTTTAGACCAGTCACTGCATCTCCTAGTCCTTGACCGAGCTCTCCGAAAGAAAGTGCCCGTCTTCATGGGTGAGGGAGCTCCCTGCACCAACCAAATCCTAGGAGAGGGGCTTGTATGCTGCTGGGTCAGTGCTGGGACGGGAGGCCACAGCGGCCGTCCTGGGCAGACTGGCTCTCTGATCCGACAGTGGGGCAGACCAGTCGCCCCAGTTTCCAAGCAGAGACTGGGTGTCCATTTGACAGAGCTTGAGCAGGATGCTGCCCTCATCCCAGCTTCTGTTCATCTTTTAGAAGCGTGACCTCCTCTCCCCGAGGTGTAGATGGCCTGCCTCTCTCCACCCTTGCATAAGAGCCCCCCCCCCCGCTCCTCCCCCCCCAGTTAGAGGAGAGGCGTAGCTGACCCACATTAAGTAGAGTAAAACTGTTTTGAGGGAAGAGAAGACAGGAACAATGAGCTCTCTGTTGGAACCCAGTTCTCCGAGTCCTCCCACCTTTGGCAAGACTTCTGTGTTTCTCTATTATCTCCATTATCCTGTTCCCAACTGAACCAGGCGGTCTCGCCTGGTGGGCTGCTGCTGCTGCAGCCCCCTTGCCCTGGCAGGGTGGCCAGCCTTGGTCCTTGGGAGTTTTGGCCCTTGCCCTGAGGGTCCTTAGAGCCCCTCTGCCCCACTTAGCCACAGTAGCAGATCTTGCAGGGGGAGGGGGGCCACTGGAATTTCACGTTCCTGGCTAATATAAACATGAAATTTTAATCATGAATGCTGCCATGGGTCAAGGGACTTTATTGACTTTAAAGCATTCCCTGGCCAATTTGTTTCATAAATTTGTGACTGGCACAGAGCAGTGATTTCCTTTTCTCTGCTGTCCAGCCACACAACTATGATGGGCTTCTTCCCTATCCCTGCCCTAGTCATTACGTCGACCCCGTATCAGGCTGGCAGAGCAGGGGCCAGGTGCCTACTCTCTGTCCCAGCAGTTCTGACCTGCTCAGATCTTACTCAGGTCAGTTCATCCCTCCCTAGACCAGCTCTTTTGCCCTCAAGGCTCACTCTATGGATGCCCAGTTTAGTGAAGCTGAGAACTGAGTTCTGGAGATGCTCCTCAGCCATCTAGGCAATGTGCTGGAACTCTATCTTCCCAGAAATCAGCCGGAGTCAGGATCACTAAACGTCTTTATTCTTGATCTTTTACCGTCACCCTCCAACGCCTGGTCACGAGTGTGAGAGAGCTTGAGTTCCATAACCCAAGTTTCTCCTCTTCCTCCTCCTCCTCCTCCTCCCACACAAGTCACTTCCCCCAATTTGTCCCACCAATCAAGTCAGCACAGAACAGCTGGGGAGGGTCAACCTTCAAACAAGTTAATAGGGAACTGTCCAATTGGGTATGAGATGTTGCTCTGTGGTTAGTTTCTGCCTTACTATTTTCCAATTTTCCCAGCAATTTTTGTCAAATGGTGAGTTCTTATCCCAGACTCTGGAATCTTTGAGTTTATGAAACAGTATTATAAACTATTATGTCTTGTGTACCTAATCTGTTCCACCCATAGTGCTCTGTTTCTTTACAGGTACCAAATGATTTTGATAATTGCCACTTCATGATGTAGTTTTAGGTGTGGTACAGCCAGGCTACCTTTCTTTACATTTTATTTTATTTTTTTTTTCAGTAATTCCCTTGATACTTTTGATATTTTGTTCTTCCACCTGAAATTGGTTATTATTTTTCTAGCTGTATAAAGCAATTTTTTGGGCAGCTTTTAAACAGTTTTCAATGCATTTCTGAGTATTATTCATGTGTGATTTCTTTCAAGGAAATGTCCAAGAGGCCGGCCGACTGTTGGGAAGCAAGAATGTTCGTGTCAACTGTTTGGATGAGGTAAAGAAAAGTTTTTTGGCTTCTACTGAGGGCCCAGGATTTACAGAGTAAGAGGCAGGGTTGTTTCCTGGGTGCATTCAGAACGTTCTTGGGATCTGCCTTCAGGTTCCCATTCTCCTTCGTTCCATTAAGGAAATGGCCTGTCTTGGCCAGCAGGAAGTTCTGGGGTGGATGGGGAGCTGAGCAGACGTGGAACGGTCAAAAATCCCGGCTCTGTTCTGAGAACCAGTGGAAAGTACCACGCAGATGCCCTTTGTCATCCCTTCTTGGCGGCACAGTTAAAGACATTGTACCTGCCCCAATTAAAGGCACTCAGTGTGGAACAGAGCTAAGCCTGCTGCCGACCACCGGCCGAGGCCTTGGGGGTCGTCAGCCCAGTGAGCGCTTCCCTAGCGATGGGCCCAGAATGGGAAAGACTTCCTGGGCTTGAGGAAGAAGCCAGTTCTCAGGATTTAAGAGCAAGGTCAGAGTTAGGGAAGCACAAGCTCCAGGGCCCTCTGGGGAGCAGGCAGTGGAGGAGGAGGAGGAGAGGATGCAATAACCCTGGAGGAGACACAGTGGAAACAGGAAATGAAGGGGGGGATGGTCTGGAGAAGCAGGACTCCAGGCCAGCCACTGCTCGTGGCAGATGAATGTTTTTGAAGCGACCTGGAGTAGCAGGGGCATGGTGCTGGGCTGGAGCTTTTGCTCGCGGCCAAGGGGCTCCAGGCTTGGGGAGGGGATGGCTGTGCACCCACAGAAGAACAGTCTGCTGCTGAGCTTGGGTCCCTCGGGAATACCAGAAGGGCCTCGAGGCTTCGGAGGCTGAGGGCTCAGATGAAGCCCCAACACCGCCCTGTCCTGTGTAGCTTCTCCATGACCTTCATTCTTCTCCTGGGTAATCGAGGGGACAGGGTGTCCTCAGCCTTCAACTTGGACCAGGCAGGAGGCAGACCATCTGGAGGGCCTCATGAGTGCCAGGGAAGAGAAAATGAGGCAGGTCCAGGTCTGCCTAAAAGGGCTGCAGCATCTGACTAGACTGAGCCGGTTGTGGCCGGAGTCAGGAGAAGCTGTTCGCTGGGAAAAGCACGGCTTCAGAGCTCACTTCCCATGTGACCTTTGTAAGCCACTGAACCTCTGATCCTGGGCCTGGTGCTCCTCATGGGCAGCATCATCAGGAGGGGGTCTGACCCTTTAATTCAGTGGTGGGCAAGGTCAGCCTGCAGGTGCCTTGGGGTGGGGTCTTCCTGCTGTGAAAAAGACATTCCTATATTATCGCCTAGAGCCGTGAGCCATTGCTTCTCTCAGGAGCCCCGCTAACTGGCAGTCCCAAGAGTCTCTATTGGCCACATCTCAAACAGTTGGATTTTTACGGCTTTCCTTGCATTGTCTTTCAATGTGTCTGTCACCTTGCTCTTGGCTGGGACTTCAAAGGAAGGGCCTCACTTGAGTTGGGATTGGGCCCTAAACTTGCTGTGGAAGCAGAAGTGCTCCTCAGGCAGGGTCTGTGTCCAGGGCCACACTGACTGAGTCCCAGCTGTGGGCTCAGACCAAGGCATTGTGGGAGGAACTGAGGGGGTCTGCCCTGCAGGGCAACGAATGGCTCACCCATGAGCATCTCCCTAGACATGGGTCCTCTCAGGTGCTGGGAATGAGCCCTTTTCACCTTGCTGTCCAATGAATAAAAGATGCCCGTTGCCATTCTGACCCCGGCACCCCAGAAATGCACGTATTTAAGTGAGAGAATCCTCTTGTTCATCGTGCTTGTGGAGCAGTCCAACATGGGGGCTGTCTACAAAATTTGGTTCTGTACGTATATATATTGTACCTAGGATATACTATAAGATATTGAATATGTATGGGAATGCCAGCCATCTAGGGGAGGGGATGGAGGGAAGGAGGGGAAAAACTCGGTACAGAAGGGAGTACAAGGGATAATGTTGTAAAATATATATATATATATATATATATACATATATATATATATATATATATATATATACATATATATATATATATATATGTATATATATATGCATATGTACTGTCAAAAAAAGTTATAATTATAAAAATTAATAAAAAAATAAATTTTATTAAAAAAGAAATTGAGATTAAAAAAACAAAACAAAACATGGGGACTGTTGGGAAGGGGGACCCTGCCCAAAAGCGTCCATGCCCTTGATGTCCCATCCCATATCCGTGCTGTATGGAGCCGCAATCTCCACCGGGGACCCAGGCACGATTAGCTCTTGGGCAGAAATTGCCTGAGGAAGAACTGGCCTCCTGTAACTGAACCTCCCTTTCCTTGCCTTTGCCCAAAGCACGGGATGACGCCGCTCATGCACGCAGCGTACAAAGGGAAAATCGACATGTGTCGGATGCTCCTGCGGCACGGGGCTAACGTCAACTGCAACGAACACGAGCACGGCTACACGGCCCTCATGTTCGCCGGGCTTTCTGGTGAGTCGGGCGAGCCTCCGGCCTTTCGGGTGCTCCCATCTGGCTAGCGTTCCCTGGATTGTCACCACCAACCTTAAAGGTTTTTGTTCTCCCTTTGCCATCATCCTGCTCTGATGCCAACTGAGGGTTTTTAGGATAAATTCTCCTCTCCCTCCCCCAAAGCTGAGATGATGATGATGATTTTTTTAAAGTTGAAGCCTAATGTGGTTTTGGCAAAGCCAAAGCCTAGTGGCAGATGAAGCAGTTAGGTGATTTGCCCAACATTGTGCCAGGAAGTATCTGAGAAAGGATCTTTATCCAGATTTCCCCAATTCCCAGTCCTAGGCACTCTCCTGTCTGCACGCCCATCAGTAATTTTGGAAAGAGGCCTCTGGTCTTGCTGATGGAGTTAACGCCCCCCGCAGGTCATTTCCAGGGGATGGCAGAGAGGGGGTCCCAGCTCCTGTGCCTTGTGAGCCAAAGAATCCCAATTATAACACACAGAAACACTCCCCAGATAAAGCCTTTCGGGAGCCTTGGGGAAAAGTGCTTAAACTTATGCTGTTGTTAAGGATATGTTCCTTTCGATTTTAGGAAATAAAGAGATTACTCGGGTAATGTTGGAAGCTGGCGCAGACACGGACGTTGTGAATTCGGTTGGCAGGACAGCAGCACAGATGGCAGCCTTTGTGGGTAATTAAGTCGAATACTGTCGGCGAGTAATCAAGGGGGCTGTAAGAAGACCTGTCGAACAACGTCTCCTTGGGACACAAATCTGTTGACGTTTCAAGTGCCCCCTGGACGTCACTGTTCGTAGTGTTTTGGAATATTGGCAGCAGATTTCTCCCTTCTCCTTGCCAGTTGCTTTGGGTGGCCTTCATTAAATGGGCACACATTATGGGCAGGGTGGTGGGCAGGCGTGGCAAGCTCTTATAGTTCTTGAGAGAGAAGGAGAAGGATGGGAAGTCCTTCACAAAAGCCGTGTGTCTTTTCAGCTCCTTTATGGCACCTGCTGTAGGTGATGGAGAGACAGAGACCAAAAGGACAAATGGCCCCTGTGCTTAAGGAGCTTGTGTTCTTCTGGGGCACGCAACATGTAGACAAATAAGTGAAAGTGCGAGAGGGAGGGAGAGCTCTGACATCTGGGGGATAGACAAGCCTTCTAAACCAAGATAGCACTTGAGAGGTGAGCCTGGAAGGAATCTGTGACTCCTTAGAGGAAGCAATTAGGAGGTCAGTCGTCAGAGGGTACAAGCTGGCAGGTGAGGAACTGCCGTGTACCTCTGGGACATTTACCCTCTCTGTGCTCCCCCAGTCAAGTGCACCTTTGGTAGGTGTCAAGCTCTCCTGGGTGCTGGGGACGTAAAGACAAACAGGGAAGGGGCCCTGCCTTCAGGGAGTTCCCACTGTTTTATTGAGGGCGCCAGAAGGAGACTGATGGGTAAATTCTGGATTGAGGCTCTGCCTTGGGGAGGGGCCCTGCCCCAGCCTTGGTGGGGAAGGCCTGGGAAGAGGCAGACAGCGGCCCAGGTTTTTCCTCCCAGGCCGGGGGGAGGAGAGCCGGGCCTTGTCCCGGGATGAGGCTTCTCAGCTGCTGCTTCTTTCCAAAGGCCAGCACGACTGCGTGACCGTGATTAACAACTTCTGCCCTCGGGAGAGACTGGATTACTACACCAAGCCCCAGGGACTGGAGAAGGAGCCCCGGCTGCCCCCCAAGCTGGCGGGACCCTTGCACAAGATGGTCACCACCACCAATCTCCATCCCGTCAAGGTAATGGGCTGGCAGGCAGCCCGCTCTGGGCTCTCTGCCCTTCGGGGACTCGCCAGGTCTCAGGACCTTGGCTGGGACTAGGGTGTCCCCAAGGCCAGACAACAAGGCCCTTATCTCAGGGCCAGGGAGGAGCCGGGCACCCTGACTCCGGACCGAAAAGCCCGAGTGGAGAGGCCGGGTTCTGGTCAGGTGGCCCGAAATGGGGGAAAGTTCAGGACTAGCGTTTTGGGCTGGCGTTCCCAGGTCGACCCCCATCAGGAAGGGCATGATGGTGAAGCGGGCATGGGCGGCAGGGCAGGGCCCAGGGGGAGGTGGGCTCCTTTCATCTCCAGCTCCCAGGTGAGGAAGCTGAGCCTGAGTCCCAGGGCCAGACTTCGGACCATGTCCTTGCTGTTCCGCACTCAGAGCGGACGTTCCCATGGGGCTTTTACTCTCCCCTCAGTGGCAACGTACAGCCAGAATGCTTCCTTTGGTATCCTGTTTTACCCCAAATGGGGCATCTTGACTCAGTGTCCAGGGCTGTGACCCTCGGGAGGTCAGGGCCGGACTGCAGGATTGTTTGGGCAGCTGTGAGGAGGCGAGGCTGAGGAGGACCTGGTGGGGAGGGGGGGAGGCGAGGCTAGGGAGGAGCCTGGTGGGGAGGGGGGGAGGGCAAGTGCAGAGAAAGGACCCTGGGAAGAGAAGGGGTGCTCACAGGACTGGCCCGGCCGAATACGATGGCATAAATGGGGGTGAGGGAGAGGGGACAGGGAGCCACGGCGGGTGCCACAGGCCGGGATGACTGAGAAGCTGATGGAGGCGGGCAGGTCAAGAGCTTGGGGAGGCCTTAGTGGCAGGACAGGAGCAGAGGCTGGATCCAAATGCAGAAGTTGGTTGTTGGAGCAGCCTTGGGAAGGGAGAACGGACAGGCTGGAAAAGGAGTGGGGGTGGGCTGCCTGGCCGGACGCGGAGGGTGCTGCGACTGAGAACAGGGTCAGACAGCCCGGCAGGGGGAGGGAGAGCTGGCGGGCTGGGGTCAGAAAGGGCCAGTCTTGGAGCTCTTCGTCTGGGCTAGGAGGAGGCTTACAGGCAGCCGAGGTGGATGGGAGGACTCTGGGGCTGAGGCCGGGCACAGGTTACTGTGACGACACGGGAAGGCTGGCCGTGGGGACCTGACGTGGGGACCTGACGTTCTCTAGTGTGACAGCTGAGGTGGATACAGGGAGAGGAGGGGGCTGAGCAGGGCCCGACCTTCCTGAAAATGATGGAGACCCAGACTGAACAAGCCTGAGAAAAAAGAGTGATGGAGAGGCAGAGCGAGCAGGGCCCGACCTGGCTGAGGGTGATGGAAACCCAGACCAAACAGGGCCTGACCAGCCTGAGAAAGGAGACAATCAAGTGCATCCCAGGGGCTGGCAGCCTGAGGCCAGGTGAGCCCGAGGGTGAGGCCATCTCAGAGGCAGAGCAGGGAGGAGGAGGGAGGCTTTCCTCCCTGGGCCAGGGAGAGGGAGCAGAAAGGACAATAGGGGGTGAGGCTCAATGACGCAGGGAGGCCGAGGATGAAGGAAGGCAGGGGCAAGAACAGAGGCTGCAGGAGGGGCAGCCAGAACATGGAAGGCCTTGGAAGACGGGGGAGCAGGAAAGCGGGGACTTTGTGGTTCACAGGCTCGGAAACTAGCCTCAGAGTCTCAGGGGTTGGGAGAGGAGGGGGAAGCTGGCGAGCTGCCTGGAGATGGGGGCAGTAGCCGGGGCTCCCCCCACAAGGGCCCTCTCGGAACCCCCAGGAAGAGCGTGGCCTTGGGCACCTGGGCCGGTGAGTGCCGGGTCCCGGAGCCCCGGGAGTCTGGCCAAGCACGGCTCTGCTGCCCTCACCAGGTGAGGAAGGAGAGGGAGAAGGGAGCAGCAGGAGTGCCCCGTGCTCGTGGCCCTGCCGTTGGCCAGGGTCCTGCCAGGGTGAGCTCTAAGGCTTCGCTCCTGAAGCCCGATCTGTGTGGAATCCCTAAATGCTGCCAGAAGTGACCCTCCGGCCAGAGAGACTGCCTCCCTCCCGTGCCCACCCCCACCCCGAGCCAGGCCCTGCTCTTGCTGCCCAGGCTTCCATGCTCCCGGGGTGTTCAGAGCTGAGGGGAGCCTTCCTTTCTGTGGAAACTTTGTGTGACTCCTGGAGACCGTTTCACCCTCAATTCTGACCGTTAAAAAACAGTTGAATTCTCAAATTACTGACCTGGCCCTTTTAGGCAAAGACCAAGAGCACGGGCTCTCCCGCTGCCCTCGGCCCACCCCCAGCGGCTGTCTGAGCGGCCTCCGGCCGGAGACCCCGCTCCCTCTCACAGAGCCGGCGAGATTTTTCTTCAGGTGACCTCACCTCCCAGGAGCCACGAGGGGCCTGGAGTCCCTTGGACCAAACTCGTTAGAGGCTGACAACATAACGAAGATATTACTTCAGAGACTCGTTTGTTAAAAAGGAGATGAACATTACAAGATCAGGAGAACTTGGGAGCCACTGGGCCTGCTGGGAGTCACGTCCTGTACCTGCAGTGCCAGCATCTCAGGCGGGAAGGGAGCTCCCAGCAGCCTAAGTATGCCCGAGGCGGGCGGCCAGCCTTGCAAAGACTCCCAGGAGGGCGAGCCGGCCGCCTCGGACTGCCCAGCGTGGCTGCTCAGGAAGCTCACCCTACTGGCTCTCCGGGGTCTGCCTCCAGGGGAAAGGGGCTCAGCTCCCACAGGCCCCCTTCCTGGGCCCCCAGGTCGGACCAATTCTCTTCCCTCCTGTGGCTCGGCCTCTTTAGGCAAGTTTGGGCGCCAGAGTTCTTTTAGCCACACTCAGGAGGCCCCGTTCATGAGGCATGATGCGCACAGGGAACCCGCAGCACAGGACCGGCCGCCACAGCCGCGAAGCCACCCGGGTCACGGACACCTGGAGCTCCCTCCACCCTCCCCCTTCCCCCCGCCCAGTGATGGATGTTTGCATTGTAGCTGGGTGCACGGGGCCCACGGGTCGCTATGGCAGCAGAGCTTGGCTTGGGCCCCCATGGGTCTCGGAGCACTGGGGGATTTGGGCTCTTTGCCCAGAATCTGCGGCGTGAATCATGAAAGAAGAAAAACAAAGCTAGAGGGAAGGAAGGGAAGGAAGGGCAGCAGAGCTCCAGGGAATGGGCCACGGGGAGGCAAGGGCGGCCAAGGTGCGCCCTCCTCCTCTTCTGAGAAATGGGCTCAGGCAGGCAGGTTAGCGGAATCTCATAAGCTGCCGGAACTGAGAAGTGCGTGTTTGAGCCCATGGGAGGAGGAGAGGAGAAGAGAAGAGAGAGGGAAAGGAGAGAGACAGAGATGGAGAGAGAGAGAGACAGAGTGAGAGAAAGAGGAGAGAGTAAGAAACAGAGAGAATAAGAGAAATGGAGAGAGTGAGAGAAAAAATAAGAGATGGAGAGAGTGAGAGACAGAATGAAAGAGATGGAGAGAGTGAGAGATCGAGAGGGAGAGAGTAAGAAACAGTAAGAGAAATGGAGAGAGTGAGAGACAGAATAAGAGATGGAGAGAATGAGACAGAATAAGAGAAATAGAGAAGGAGAGAGTAAGAAACAGAATAAGAGAGATGGAGAGAGTGAGAGGCAGAATGAGATAGAGATGGAGAGACAATGAGAGATAGAGGGAGAGAGTAAGAGATGGAATCAGAGAGAGATGGAGAGAGTCCTGGTTGGCCAGTACGCCTCAGACCAGCCACAGGCCTTTTGAGGGATTGCTCTTGAAGTACAAAGCAGGCGGAGCCTGCACCATTAGGGGCAGGGCCCCTGCAGAGCAGGCCCAGAGCCCACGTGGCCTGCTGCACCCAAGGGCGGGAGGGTCAGGACCTTTCCCCTTTTTGCCCAAACTATGATCATGCGGATTCAGTGTGCCCTTTCCCTCCTCCCCCCGACCCCCAACCAGCCACAAGGGACGACGGGGAGCCGGCCCCAGCACTTCCTTAGAAACCTCCTGGGAGTGTATTTGGAGGGAAAACTTTTCGGCTGCTTTTCCTTCCTGCAGAGGCCGTGGCAGACAGAGACGGCTGAGACTTTGCCAGAAACTCTGAGAAGGCGTGGGGAGGGGGGCTCCCCTCCGGGGGATGGGCAAGGTGACATTTTGCATATCTTCATTTTTAAATTAAATTGTGCGTTTTCAGTTAACGAGCAAAGCAAGACCGTGTAACAAACATTCAACCAAAACAGATTCAAGAAAGCATCTTGTGCCCTGAGCCTGGTGCTCCTGTCAGGAAAAGGAGCAGCATTTTGATATGGCTCCCCAGGGGCCCTGAGGGCTGCCGGAGGAGCGGCAAGGCTGCCCAGGTGTGGAGACTGGGACAGTCCTGGGAGCCCAACTGGGCCGTGTTGGGGGGCTCTGGGTGTCCCCATTCCCCCCTCTTGCCACAGTTGGGCCATGGGTTCTGCTCATCCCCTTGGCCTTTCTAGAGCACCTTTCCAGGCCGGAGCTCTTCTTATCCCCCCGGGCCTCCTTAATGGAGGGCCTCCCCTTTGCCGGATGCTGTCTCTGTCCTGTTTTGGACTATTTGTTCCCCCAAACTGGCGCTCCGTGAGGGCAGGGACTGCCTGGCTGTGTATCCTCAGCCTCCCGGCACAGGCCTGACTCATGGTGGGCACTTAAATGCTTGTTGACTGACTGACTGACTGACTGACTGTTGTGGTGGGTCTCAGTTCTCCAGGCCGGCAGCTGCACAGAGGCCTCTCTTGCTCTCCCCCACGCAGGGGGTCCCTAGGCCGGGGTTCTGCCCTATTCCGGGCCCGGCGGCAGTGCTGCAGTGGGGTGCTCCCCTCTGTTGGGGTTCTTTTCCTTTCCCGTCCCTTGGGGCCCTGCGGGAGCCGCGGAGACACTAATGACTGGAAGGCTGGTTGTTCAGAGAACACTCCCTGAAGTTGAGTCAAAGCAGGAGTAGCCCTGTGACTGGAGGGCTGCCTGGGTCAAGGAAACTCGAATTTAACCTGCCCCAGATACTTGCTCGCTGTGTGACTCTTGACTCATCTTACTTGACCTCTCAGCCTTCACTTCCTCATCTGTAAAATGGGTACCAGAGTGTCTGCCTTCCAGGGAGTATTACCTAGGAACCGTACAGTGTGTCCTGTAAACCTTCCGGCAGCAGAGAAATGCCGGCCGCTGCTGTGCCCACAAACTGTACTCTGAGCCCTTTCGGGGGGCGCTCAGGAAGCCCCCACACACCTTTCTGAGTATGTTCTCTTCCTTTCAGATCGTGATGCTCGTAAAAGAGAACCCTCTGCTGGCGGAAGTGGATGCCCTGAAGAAGTGCGCGCGCGTGATGGAGCTGATCTGCGAGAAGTGCATGAAGCAGCGGGACATGAACGAGGTCCTGGCCATGAAGATGCACTACCTCAGCTGCGTCTTCCAGAAGTGCGCCAAGTTCCTGTCGGAGCGGGAGGACAAACTGGACGGCTTCATCAAAAGGTGAGCCTGTGGGGGGAGGGGGCGAGCAGGGAGCGCGAGTGGGCTCTACGGGCCTGGCACCAGAGCCTCAAAAAAATGAGTCCAGGTGCACCCCCAGCTCCAAAGCTAACATCCAACGGCATGGCCGGGTGTTCAGGGGGATGGGCCGTGGAACCAGCATCATGGTTGGAGCTTGATTCCAATGCAAGCCAGAGGCCGAGCTAAGTGCTGGGGAGACCAGGGAAGGCACAACTGGCTCCGGCCCCCAAGGAGACTGTGGGAGAGCCAAGGTCCGGGCTCCCCCGGGACCTCAAGCCAGTCCAGCATCAGGGCCTGCCTGGCGGACTGCGCCCACCTGTGGGAGTCCAAGGGCAGGAGGTGGAATTCCCCGTTATCTGGAAAATGAGAGTGTCCAAGCAAGCAGCCCCAGCGCCCTTTCAGCTCTGAGCCCAAGGCCCCGCGACCCCTGCACGGGGGCAGGCTGCCGCAGCCTCCATAGCCCGAGGCCCCGTGACCCCTGCACAGGGGCAGGCTGCCGCAGCCTCCATAACAACAGGGTTTGACAGAAGGGTGGGACACGCAGCAAGGAAAAATGGGGGAAGGCTGCAAGGAGGCAGCGGAAGGGAGGGCTTAGGGGACGGCCAGGGAGAAGGCTGCGGTCTGGAGACCGGATGTGGCCTTTGGGGAGCAACCAGGAATCGGGGCCACCGACTCCCTTTTAGACACGTCGAATTGCAGGTGCCACTTTACAGGGGAGAGCACTGAGACCCACAGGGCTCATGGATGTGCCCGGGATCCCCACGGGGCATCGAAGCCCAGTCTTGTAGCTGTCTCACATAAGAAATCACAGCCCCGGGAGAGCGAGGGTTTAAGCTATTTCTCTTTGTCCTTCTAGTTTGTTAAAAGGCCGAGAGTCGGACGGCTTTCCCGTCTACCAGGAGAAGTTCATTCGCGAGTGCATCCGGAAGTTCCCTTACTGCGAGACCACCCTCCTCCAGCAGCTCGTCAGGAGCATCGCCCCCGTCGAAATTGTAAGAGCCACTCTGAGCCAACACTGCTGCAGGTCAGGCGGGCCCACAGGGTGGGGGCCAAGTTCATTCTTTGCCTGCCACTGGGATCTGGGCTAAATTGTTCCAAGATCACCAATCTCAGGCTTGGAAGGGACCCCTGATGGGATGTGTTCGCCCCAAGTGAGAATCCTCACTCGTACCCCCGGCCATGGCTTAGTGAGGAGGGGGCCGTCCTGCCCGCGGCAGCCCCTCCATTCTGGCCCGACTGTCATGGGGAGGAGCTGGGCAGCCCACCTGGGACATAGGAAGTCGGAGACCATTAAGCCCATAAAGGAAAGCAACGAGCAGGCTGGTCACAACCACGGCCCCGCTCGGTGTCTGGAAGCCACGAGGAGATTTCTAAATGTTCGGGGGCTTGGGGGCCGGTCACTCCTATTTCCTCACCTCCCAAGGAGAAGGGATGGCCATTTGTACTCAGTGACCCCTGGGCCGAGATGTAGGAAATCCCCTTCTGTAACCCAGGATAATGATGTGGAACTTTCTTCCTCCCCCCCCCCCCCATGTAATCTTAGAGCCTACTGTTTCATTAAGAAGAGGCCCTGTTGTCCTGAACTAACAATTATAGTCATGAAATTGGCTACCTGACATACCTCCCAATGAACTCGGATCCCTTAATCTTAATTTACAAACGCGCCACATTAAAATCTTCCCGTGGGTTTAAGGCCGACGTGGCTCCAGACAGCTGGAATCTCTGGGCCTGCGTGGGCCCCGTTGGTTGTGAGCTCATTTTGGTGATTGCGTCGGGTCTCCCTTTTGCCATCCGACTGTGCCATGTGCGCCTTCCCTCCCTCTGCAGGGCTCCGATCCCACAGCCTTCTCTGTGCTCACGCAAGCCATCACTGGTCAAGTAGGATTCGTGGATGTCGAGTTCTGCACCACGTGTGGAGAAAAGGGAGCAGACAAGAGATGCTCAGTGTGTAAAATGGTAAGCCGAGCGGTCGTACCCTGCTGGCGCGGTATCAGCCCAAATGGATCGTGGGCCATCGTAGACATTTAGATGGGTCTGCCTTCTCCTTGGTATGGGGACTCCCTCCAACATGGCACATTATGCCCCTGCGACGTGCTCTTACCCCATGCAAACTCTGTCCACGTCCTCCCCAGAATCCTACACACGGGATTTACTCCCTTGACAGGGATCTTTTTGGCACTGTCTGGGTGCCGTGAGAGCACAAGGAGTTTCCACTCGGAATTCCCGGTGTCTCCTTTTTTCCGGTCAGGGATCTGACAGCACCTCCTTGGTTCCTTGTTGGCCCATTTGCAGCATATGCTTGGCCCATGGTAAACACATCCTAAATGCTTTTTCATTCTTTCATTCATTCCCGTATCCATCAACCCTTGAAGTAAATGCCCTCTTCTGCTTTTCCAAGTCAGTGACTCTCTTCCATTCTACTTTCACTGTCCTGTTTCTGAGCCTAGTTTTTGCCCTAATCTCTCTCTTGTTATTTGTCTGCTCTTCCTAACCCTCACCTCTCATTCAGCCAAGCACATTTTGATCCAAGAGGCTCATTTGCACACCGAAGCTGAGATCATTTCCGATCCCATGCTTGCCACGGGTATATTAACACAAAGCAGGCACTTGGCAAATGCTTTCATTGGATTCGTGAACGTGGTGTCAAAAATCCAATTTTTCCAGTGAAAAGCAAGTTGGGGTTTCTCAAGAAATGATTTGACCCAGAAGTGCCTTCCTTGGTCACTTGCAGGTCATTTATTGCAACCAGAATTGCCAGAAGATCCACTGGTTCACCCATAAAAAAGTCTGTAAGGAGCTGAAGGCTGCCTATGAGAAACAAGAGCTAGAAGCTGCCAAAGAGAAGAAGAGGCAAGAGGAAAGACAGAAAATGGGTAAGTAGCCTTTGTAGATGGACTCCTCTGACTTCTCGGGCCAGGCAGTTTGAAGGCGGGTGGTAGGAAGGGGAGCTGCCCCGACTAGTCAGCTGGACCTCCACCCTTACTAGAACGTAAGCTCTTGGAGGGCAGGGGCTGAATCATCTTTTGCCTTTGTGTCTCTCCCAGAGAGCTTAGCAAAATGACTTCCTCAGATAAGTGCCTAGGAAATGTTTGAGGAAATGAAATGGCTCTTCTGCCCCCCTCCTTCCCCTCCACCTTGCACAGAAGAGAGAAAAGCCTTGGAAGAGCGCAGACTTGAGGAGCGCTAGGAATCTAGCCTGCCTTGGGGTGACAAGCACGGGAAATGCGGACCGGGCCTCTGACGTTCGGGAGGGGACGATGGCTTCTCTCCTTCCCGGGAGGATTTTATGGGTGTGGAAAGTTCCCACTGTGGAGATCCCCCTTACCCAGGCAGGCTGACAGACCAGCTTATAATCTTCAAGATTTACCTAAAAAAGCCGTCCTCTACCTACCATTCTACACTTTCAGTGCTCGTTTCTGGTTTTGGCCTCCTGATGCAACGTCAGCATTATCCTCCCCTCCTCGCTATCTTTCACCCCACGTGTCCACTTAGTTGCCAGACATCTCTCCCCTCTCACTGTTCACGTGGCCGCCAGCTTCCTCGTGGCCCTTGGTGCAGATCACCCACACACTTGCAGTGGCCTCTCAATTGGTCAAGTCCCAGACCTGCACTGCTTGTGTGACCTCTCGGTGCCACAAGAAGCCCCCTTAGACTTAAAGGTTACAGATACGGGGGAAATGGGGTTTCCACCAGGATAAGGCTGTAGTGGGGAGGTGTCCAACTCTGCATGACCCCACTTGGGGTTTTATTGGCAAAAATGCTGCAGTGATTATCCATTTCCTCCAGCTCATTTTACAGATGAGGAAACTGAGGTAAACAGGGTGAAGTGACTTGCCCAAGATCACATGGCTAAGGAGTGTCGGAGGCCAGATTTGAACTTGGGAAGATGAGCCTTCCTAGCTTGGCTCTCTGTGCAGTGTGGCGCCACCTGGCTGCTTTCTTTCTCTGAGCTTCCGTGTCTTCGCCTGCAAAATTTCCAGTTTGAGCTACATCTTCAGGGAGGCCTTATCCTGGAGGCAGTGTAGCCCAGTGGAAACAGTGCGGAACTTGGAGGCCCAGGACCCAAGTTCCATCCCTGGCATTGCCATTTAAGGCTCCTTTGAACTGTGACAAACCACTGAGACTCCCTGGTCCTCAGTTTCCTCATCTGTAAAATGTGGGGGTTGGTTCCTTCCAGTTTAAGCTGTATTGATGCCATGCAGGTCCTTCACAGCTCTTGGGCTCAGTCCCTCCTCAGGAAGAAGGCCGGGGGGACTAGATCCCTTCTTCTGGCTCCAAATCTATTCTCCTGGGAGCTCAGGAAATGGCCCGTCCCAGCGAGTTTCCCAATCATGATTGCTTCCTTTCTGCTTCCTGAACCACACTGCTCCTAACGTGGACACGTGGAGGTAATCATCAGCCCTAAAAAGTCGCTCTCAGATGGACAAGTCATGAGACCGAGAACAGGAGCGTCGCCGTGGACTCGTGCTCACTGGTGACTTCTTTTTTTTCCTCAGAAAAAGAGCTAGATGTGGATTCGAATCCTAATGAGGAGCAGCCAGAACCTGACCCTGGAGTTACCGGAGATGAGCCTGCAGACATGGCCCAGGAGGAAAAGGCAGAGGCCCTCCCAGCAGCCTCGGAGGCAGACGGCGCCGCGGGCCTCCAGGACACGGCAGGGAGGGTGAGGGAGCCAGAAGAGTAGGGCCCATGGGGTCTGTAGCTCTCCAGGAGACAAGACAAACAGCCCAGGCCTCCTCCTCCTCCTCGAGGTGTGAGCCCTGTGAGGCTGCAGAGGGCTATCCCCCATTATTCACGGCCACGCTGTGCCCTCCCCTCACTGCAGGGCGTGTGCTCCCTCGCCCCTTCTTATCCCACGTGGTCCCCAGCACCGGGGACCTTGCTATCACGTTGGAGGGCGCCGCACCCAGAGTACCCATCAGGCACCCCAGCTCTTGCCCCACGACTGGCCCGCCTCTGCCGTCCACCCTTTGCTATCACGCTTATGGCTTTTCCTCTGTGTCTCTGGCTGGCAGAATGTCCCAGCCACTTCCAGCCCCAGCACAAGCGGGACAGGGCCGGCCGTGGAGTGCCCCCATTCTGAGGGAGGAAGGGGATCTCCTCTCGAGGTATTCCCAAGAAGGGAAGCTCGCAAACAATGGGGGGACTTGGCTATTACCGGTAGGGCAGCCAGTCGGCACACATGAAGTCCCTTCTCTGGGCCCAGCCCCTTGTTTAGCCCTGGAAATCCCAGTACAGAGACAGAGGCCGTAAGTGGGCAGCGGTCACCTGACCGTGTCAGCCTGGACTGAAAGTCTCCTCTCTAGGATGTGAGAACATTCAAGTCTTTTAGAGTCCTTGACGGGAACCCAGAGGCGTTAGTCACTACCACAGAGCCCAAGGTCCAGTCACACGGTCTGGGGAGCGTGGCCCTTCTCTTTGGATGTGTCTGGTTCATGGCCATATTCCCCGTGATGGCTGCCCTCCATCTTTGAAAGTGTCTTCTGTGTACATGTCGACAGTTTAAGAGACTCCCTCAAAGACCTTCTGCCCAATGGAGCCCCGAGAAGCGGCTCCCACGAGCCGGAGCACAGCCTGAAGCCAGGCGCCGCAGCCTAGGGGCCTCCTGTTGCCATCCCAGCCTGAATGGCGCTGGCGCTGGAGTCAACGAGGGGCTCCCGGCACTCCTGCTGGCCGGGGTGCTGGAACGGCCCCAAGCTCCCCACCTTCCCGAAGCCCCCCGGATCTTCCCACTAACTCCAGCATCTTCCAGAAGCTTTTTTTCAAGGATGGAAGGGACCCTCCCTGTCTCAAGCACGTGCTCCTTTCCCCCAAGCAGCCCCTCCCAGGTTGGCCGTGACGCTCCAGTCCACTCCGGGCGAGAGCTTTGTCTAACTACTTGGAAGCAGGAAAGACGGCGCTGGAAAGGAAATGGCGAGATGGGCTGGCTCGTTCGGTGTTCCTTTGAGCTCTTTCCCCACTTTGCTCTTGGCAGAATGTCCCAGCCACTGCCCACATGGCAGAGTATCTGGGGTCAGCCCCAGCACAAGCGGGGCAGGGCCAGCCCCTCCCTTGAGGGAGGAAGGGGATCTGCTCTCAAGGTATCCCCAAGAAGGGAAGCTCGCAAACACTGGAGGGGAGGGGGGAGTCACCCTGGAGGACAGACCCAGGAAAACGCTGCAATTCAGAGAATACAAATGATATCTTGTCCCGCTCTCTGCCTCGGGGTCTCGTCCCCAAGTGTGATTGCATCCTTAGGTGCTGTGTGGGAGGAGGGAAATGTGCATGCTCATGCACACTCAGTGACTCTGGCTTCCTGGGGAGGAAGGCCATCGTGAGTAATTGTGCTTATGGCCGGGAAGTGATCACGGGTGCGCTGACCACTGCCCAGAGTTGTGCTTGTGGCCAGAGGCGATCATGAGTGGACTGACCACTACTTGTGCTTGGAGCTCGTCTTCCCTGCAGGCCTGCGGTCCCCCAGGGGGAAGCCCAGCCAGCAGGGAATCTGTTCACGTAGCTCGAGTCTTGCCCTCTCTGTTTTAGGGAAAGTTCATGGGATTTCTTTGCAAGCCAGTGTGGAACCTGAAATCTTCCACCTTCCCTTCCCCTGAAAGTCCTCCAGAGTTGTGACTGGGCTTCCAGTCTTATCCGGTGTGTGTGCATGGGGGGAGGGGGTCTGTGGATCCATCCGTGCAATGTCCTGTTCAGAAGGCCCCGGGCGTAGCTGCCATTGGAAGCTAGCTGACCTAGAACATGCAGCCTCTGAGCGGAGGCCGCCCCATCCTTCCATCTCGGGAGAATCCAAATAAACCTGCTGCCTCATCCAAACAGTATTGGCCTTCTCCTTCTTGATCTGGAGGCTCCCCCACAAAACTGGCTGCAATTTCCAGGTACTTGGCTCTGACCCTCCCACCACAGCCCAGCCTGCCACAGGGGAGGCCGCAGGGCCGGCTGGTGGGGGGGGGGATGTCAGTGGGAAGCTTTTCTCAGTCTGTTAGATGAGCAGACCTTGCCTCACTAGGGGAAAGGGCCGAGTCTCCTCCATCCCCAGAAATCTGCCGTGGGAGCAGGGCTCCTGGGCCTGTAGCTTAGCTGCAGCTGACAGACATGGAGCCCAGAGTGTCTGTGAATTCTCAGTTGGTGTTTGTGACCAAATACCCAGAAAACCCACCCCCGACCTCATCATGTCTCAGTGCCCCCCCCCCCACTCTGGCCAGCTTTCTGAACCAGTTTCCAGTGACCCTAAGGAACTGGAGCACGTGGTGAAGGGTCTCACGGGGAGACCCCCCGAAACTCGGGGAGGTTTAGTTTTGAAAAGAAGGGTTAGGGGGGAGATGAGTTTTGGAAGATCTGTCCTGTGGAGGAGGGAACAGATTTGATCCCAGAATTCAGGACCACGGTCAGTGCCTGGAAGCTATAATGAGGGATTTAGGTGGGACATCAGGCAAAGGGTCTAAGGGAGCTGCTTCGAGGAGGGAGGAGCTGCTTAGGGAGATGGCTAAGACCCTTCCTTGGAAGTCTCCAGGAGCAGCCTGGGTAGCCCGGTCAGCTGGTGGTAAAAGTATTTGAGATCATTTGAATTGGACTCTCTAGAGTCTCTCAACTTCTCTAGAACTTCCAGTTTCCCTCAGATTCTGTGGGGTTCCCTACTCCCCTTCCCTGAAAGGTACAATCAAGTCTTGCCTTTTGCCTTTCCAAGACCCTCGAGCAGCCAGGTGTGGGCCTGGCAAATAGCTAATGTTTCTATCCATTTTTCAAGAGGACCAGGGACTCAAAAGTGAATCGAGTTGAGATGAGGCAAAGGTGCTTAGTCATCAGCCTCCCTCTCCCTGCACCTTGGGTGTACCGAAGCTCATTATTAGATTTACGTTGCATCTGGCCAGCTCCCTAAATCCAAGATCAGGCCCTTCTAGAAAAAGCTCCAAAGAGACCTCATCTGACTGGGCTACCGGCTTGGAGGCAGCAAGGTTTTGTAGTGGACAGAGCACTCAGGAAGACCTGGCTCAGAACCCACCTTGGATGCTGTTAGAGACATCACTTCTTACCTCTAAGACTCAGTTTCCCAATCTATAAAATGTGGAGATGGATTTTGTTGGCTCAGGTGCCTTCCACCTCTAGTCTATTAGCCTGGGGTCCTACATCCATCAGTGCCGGGCCATTTCCTTCTGACGCCGATCTTGACCCTGGCAAATGCTTCCTGCAAGACAACCTTAGGTGTTACCTTCGACCCCTGCAGAATCTATGGCTTCCTCCCTCACCTTGGCCAAATTTATTTCCTCAGCTTTAACCTCAATCATGTAGACACACCAGTGTCCTAGAACGTTAATTAAGAACTAGAGAACGTGAGTTCTTTGGGACTGAGCAAGGATATCTGTCTTGATATTGTACCCACTCCCCATAATGCCCTGGATGAGAATCTGCACACAACATCCATTCTGATGCATCAAAAGTCTAATTTCTGAAAACCAAATTCATAGAGAAATTGAACAGAAGACCCCATCCCCCATCCCCCATCCCCACCCCCCACACCGCCCCAAAGCTCTGGGGAAAGTACACAGCCATTATCTGATCCTGACTGTGGCCAATTCAACGGGCCTCTCGGCTTTGTCGTCACTGTGACGCTCAACTCTAGTGGGCACCAAGGTCCAATCCACAAAGCTGAGCTGGGTTACAGATCTCTTCAATGACCTCACGAAAACAGCATCTTCTTTATCGTGAAACAAATTCCTTAAAAGGAGAAAAAACAAATTTAGTATGAAAAAGCAGTCCGCTCCAAATAAATGTTCTCTTAGTGAAAATTAAAAATTCAAGTGATGTAAGAGCCCAGCAGGAGAAAACCCTTGTCCTGGAGCATCTTACGTCGAAGGGACATTTTCCCATCTCTTCTGGACCTGAGTTAAAGCCTAAACAGTTGGATGTGGCTCCTGATCATTGTTTTAAATTGAGCAATTTGTTGTTAAAAGCACATGTTTTCAGGGATCATAGATCTAGAGCTGTAAGAGACTTTGGACATCATCCTGTCCAAACCCCCCAGTTTGCTGATAATGAACCGCAAAGGAGGGAAATCGTTGGCCCAGGATTCAAACCCAGGTCCACTTTCTGCCTTGCTTCTGATACTTAGATTCCTCTTTAAAAGCAGGATCTGAGTCCACCCTCCTCATTTAACAGAAACTGAGCCACAGGGAGTAAGGAGGATTGTGGGAGTAAGTACCAAAGCCAAGCTTTGAACCCAAGTCCTCTGGGCCCTTTCACCCTACCATATTGCTTCTCTTTATCACACTTGATTCACATTTAAAATCAATGTGTCAAGTTGCATTTATCTTAGCTTTCACACAAAGTCCTTAAGACAAGGGTGCAGCTGAGGCTCAGCCACCGACTGGCTGTGACTTGGCCGGGTGATGACCGCTGGAGGGTTCCGGACCACCTGGCCATCTCGAACATTTTGAGGAAGCCCACCCAACATCAGGGACGGCCCTGGGTCTGTGCCCATCAGCACCTTCATGGTACAGGGCTCTGACCTGGAGCGGTGCTTAGTTAGGTCGCTGGGCTAGATGGTCAGAACCCATCTGACAGCCAATTGTATCATCAAGGGCCCTGAATGGCCCCTCAGTCCCAGATCATACAGCAGCAAGTCTGGCACTAATGGAGACAGGGCTGGATTTGGAGGCAGCAAGAGTTAATTTTTTTTAATGAAACAAGTATTTTTCTCATTTAAGATTCTAATAATCGAATTAAAACCCTGAAAAGATTTTTAAGTTTGAATAAAGATTATCTCAGGAAAACACAAGTTCCCCCTGCCTCTGCCTAGTTAAGGTCATATGTCTGGGATTTCAATTAAAAGTACTTTCAGAAATGGCAGAAATATTTGGACACTTAAAAAACCAAGATCTACACAACTATCAAAAAACTGAATTTGGAATAAAGGGGAAAAGTAAGAACTGGAGAGAAATGCAATGGACATGACTAAGTAATGCTCATCTAGTAAAAATGGGAATAAAATCTAAAATAACTTCTAGGTTAATAATATGTAGATTCAAATTTCAATGATGACTTTATGAAACTAAAAAACTGAAATAATGAAGTTTATATTGAAGAACAAATGATATAAATATCAAAGAAATACTGGAAGGAAGAAAGATTCTTTTTTTTTCTTTTTCTGAGGCTGGGGTTAAGTGACTTGCCCAGGGTCACACAGCTAGGAAGTGTTAAGTGTCTGAGACCAGATTTGAACTCGGGTCCTCCTGAATTCAGGGCCGGTGCTCTATCCACTGTGCCACTTAGCTGCCCCGAGGAAGAAAGATTAATTAAAAATTTTATTATTTTAGGAAGAGTCAAAAACACTGTGGCTTACTCCTGATTGTCAAATCAGATTAAAATGTAAATTGGAGATGTTTAATAAGATTAATAAAAGTAGAGTAGACCGTAGATGGTGTTAAAATGTGGTTTCCTATATAAGTCTAGGGCCAGAAGGGATCCTATGTATGTTTCAGAGTTTGACATCACTACCACTGTCCTTGACCACATAAAGTGATGGTCAAAACTATATGGTACTAAATATGAAATATAAAACTTAATCAATGGAACATAGATAATCTAGAATCAAGAGCTTATTATAGATTAACATTTGATGCAAGATTATAAACAGTATGGAAGGAAACTATTATTCAATAAAAACTTGTGGGGAAAACAATTAGTATTGTTAGAAAATGGGATTTGATCTTCGCTGATTGATCTTCATCTTACACCATATAAAATTATAAATTTCAAGTAGATTAATATCCTAGATATTTAAGAATCTTTTTTAGAACCCAAAGAAAAATAAGTTAATTGCAGTGATAAAGGAAATTTCTATCTCTTGAACAGAGAGGGTATAGGATAAAACAGGAAAGTTGATAGACATTATTAGGTGAAAACCTAGGAGTTGATCTGGCATAATGGATTAACTGGCACCAAGAAGACTGAGAGTTGAGTCACAGTGGGTAATCTATTCCTTGTTCAGGACCCCATTTCTAAGACTATAAGCTTTATACATGTGTAGCTCTGGGATAATAAGAGTTCCATACTGAGAGCTCATGAAATAATTGATAAAATAATACCTCTAGTTCACATACAAAATTTACACTTAAAATCCATGAAGATTTGATTAAAAAATAAGTGAGCAAGTAATTGCTGAAGGAAAAAGCATAAATTTTCAAGAACTGTTTGAAAACAAATTTTCCAAGTGCTAATAACCAGAAAACATCAATAAAGTATCTTTGAAAACCCACAAAACCCCATTAAGCATGATGTTGAAGCCAGTGCTTACCTGTTGATGTATGCTTTAGACCATACGATTTCTGAAATAACAAGAGATTTTAAATGAGCATTTTTCAAATATTGCTACATTTAAAAACATTTATTCTGCATTTAAAAATCATCAGTAAATAATCCCTTTTTTATTGAGGAGCTTATCGTAGTATTCCTCTCCACCCTAAAATTGTTCCTCTCTACCCTAAAATTGTTCCTCTCCACCCTAAAATTGTACTTTATTCATAGGACTTCAAATGAATGAATGAAACCATCGAGCACTCAGCTAGTGACAAGTACTGTGGTGGGGGGTGAGAAGCTTACCTCCTCAGACGCTATTACCATCTGTGTCTTTGTTTTCTCCCAAATCCTCACTGTACCTCAGCCAAGATCTGATGATCATGTCCTTGATCTTACACCCATGTCAGCATTCCCCCTCTCTGACCATAATCCACTGCCTGACAGTTCTCCCTATCCCTTATCCCTCTGTGGGTTTAGCCTCTCCGTCCTCACCCCAATCTTTCCACCATCTGCTTTCCCAGGTCATCTTCTCCGTTCACTCTTATTCCATTCAGAACAAACTCGACTTCGGCTGGCCTGCCATCGGTTTCCAGACCTCAGACCTAAGGCCACTCCTATCATCTGCCTTCCCTGTTCCAACCTCACTATGCACAGGAGGGAGTCCCACAACCATCCACTGCAAAGGGACCATCCACTTTCCAAGAAGCCTCCACTGCTGCATGTCAGCCCTCTGGCACTTCTGAGGTTCTTTCACATTTCCCACTTCTCAGGCTTCCACACTGTTCCAGCATGGGACCTACCCACATTTCTCTGGGAAAAAAAAAGTACTCTCTTCCCCAGCTCTACTTTCCCACTCACCTTCACCCTCTCCTTTGTTCCATTCTCTGAGTCAGAGAAGAGCTGTCCCTGCTCCTTGCCAGTTCCTTTCCATGTCTCCCACCCTGTTCTTAAATCCAGAAGCTTCACCCAGTTCCCAAGCTCTCCTTATCCCTTGTAGCTTTCCTTGCTATTTCTAAAGTGGTTTGTAAACTTAAAGCACTCTTTAAATGCTTGCTAGCCATGGGTTTGGGGCCACCCTTTCTTCTGGTGTGATTCAGAACAGCTTTTCCTTCTCCTGCTCTGAATTTCTTGGGTCCACATCTGGATGGGAATGAAAGGGGAAGTGCACACAGTGCTTGGCACAGCTGGGGCCTGATGAATAAATGCTTGTGGACCGCTGAGTGGCAGTCTGCCCGTGTCATCCTAAAGAAGCAAGAATGGGGATAACCGAGTCCTTTTCTCAACGTAGCATCTTTGGGCAAAAAGGGGAAGGAAAGGATTTCACTGAGCAGCTCCAGCAGGTCCTCCCCGCCAGCTCCAGATACCTGTAGGTACAGTGAGGCAGGGCTTGTAGGGCCCTACATACATCCCCTTCTCTGCTCTCCTGCCAAATGCCAGATTCTGAAGGACCCGAGACCTTTCATGGTTAAACAAATGGAAAGCTGTTTTTCTTTCTTCTCCCTTAATTTCTAAGAAATAGAAAATTTCTTTTAAAAAAATCATCATTTCCTACTGATGTTTGGTTACAATTAAGAATCAAAAAAATCAAAACTCAAAACAAATCTTAAGACGTGGAAATTTTGAATAAATATAACAAACAATTCCAGCATGACCAAATTTTCAATTTAAGTGAATTGGGGCAAAAAAACAAAAAAAGAAATTATTTTAAAGCAATTCTCCTCTAAAGAAATCCTTATGTGCATTAGAGATAAAAATAGAAGCTAAAAACAACCTCACGGTCAGGTTTCTCAATATGGACAAAGGAAAGAAATGACCACGTTAATAGACAAATAGGGGAAAGGACAACTGGGGTCTTTTTCAAAGCTTAGAATTTGCAACATGAAAGTTTTGACCTCATAAGCTCTAATGTCTCTTCCTACAAGATCAATCTTTATAATTCAGGAGGTCTAGAATTTCGTGTTGTTGTCCAGTTATGTCCCATTCTTTCTGATCACATTTGGGGTTTTCTTGGCAAAGATACTGGAGTGGTTTGACATTTTTTTCGTTAGTTCATTTTACAGATGAGGAAACTGAGGCAAACAACTAGCTCACAGTGCCCTTGAAAGGATCAAAGGAATTAGTAGATGAAAAGTACTTTACAAACCTTGAAGAACCATTTAAATGTGATATATATATGTACATATATATATATACACATGAGCAAAACAGATTTATATAGATATATGTATATATTCACATATAAATATAGATGTACAAAATATAATTTTAAATGCATATATATTTAAAATTATAAATGGGGTTTACACTAGGATATACTATAAGATATTTAATATGTATGGGAATATCTGCCATCTAGGGGAGGGGGTGGAGGGAAGGAGGGAAAAACTCGGAACAGAAGGGAGTACAAGGGATAATGTTGTAAAAAAATTACCTATGCATATGTACTTTCAAAGAAAATGTTATAATTATAAAAATTAATAAAAAAATAAATAAAAAAAATAAATGGGGTTTACACATGTTTGCTATCACCCCTTTAAGCATCAATGCAGTCACATGTCCACGATGCTGTGATCAGGCTGCAATTGAGCAAATATAATTTTATAGTTAAAGTTAAATGAATTGCCCAGGGTCACACATCTAGTAAGTGTCTGAGATTGCATGTGAAGTCAGAAGATGAGTCTTCCTGTCTCACATCCAAGGCTCTCATCACCTTGTCATCCTGCTACCACTTAAACCTAGGGCATATTTGATTTCTTTGCCCATCCATTCACTCACCATTCATTCATTCATTCATTTGTTGCTTCTTAAGCTTCTTGGGAGCAGCAACTATTTCCTTCTTTGATTTTGTGATCCGGGGCTTACCATCGAATAAGGCATATCGTGGACATTTAATAAACTCTGGCTGATTAATTGATGGATTTTCCAACGCAATCCGCCACTAGAGGGAGTAGGAAAAGTCTGGCACAGGCCACCAATAGAGGGTTACTCAAACGTAGTCCTGATCCCCCTTGTAGCTTAAACCAATCAGCCTCAGTTTTTCATGGCCAACCTCTCCTCCATCCTTCCTGTCGCCCACCCTCCATAACTGATCGAATTTGCTGACTTCTGGGAGCAGTTTTGATCTGGGAGAGATCCCTCGCTCTTTGGTAGGAGCAATGCACCATGTTGGAGCTCTCAAGTGCCTCCAAAATGTACGGGAAGCTCTCCCTGGGACTTCATGGCTAGAAGCTAAGGCTTCGGCTCTTGGCAGATTCCCGATTGCTCAAGACATAAGGTAATGATGATGTCGGTGATTTCTATGGAATGGCAGAAGGTTTGCAAAGCACTCTGTGCCCATGTATACATGCACACTTCTCATGTGATCTCACAACAGTCCTGAGAGGTAATGCTGTTACTATGTCCAATTTACAAATGAGGAAACTGAGGCTCAGACAGGGTGACTGCCATTGCTACTAAGAATCTGGGCTAAGATTTGAACTCGGGTCCGTTAGAACCAAAGTCAGTATGTGCCAGCCTATAAAGGGTCCATAGCTGTGGACTTAGCAGTTTACCCCAGACATCCTGCTCACCACGTGCCAGCTGGAGTGGCTGGAGCAGGGATGGCTGGAGCAGGGGAGTCCTTTCTACCTGGACCTCTGCCATGTCCTTTGATCCTATGGCTTAGCAACTTCCTTTGGTTAACTGCAAGCTGGCCCAGAGAGTTTCATCATTCAAAAGATGGGGCCGGACTACCAACCTTCTCACACACACCCCCAGGCTAGCATTTAATTGCTAGCTATTATTGTAGGGGAAGTCACTTACTCAAGGTCACACATAAGTGTCAGAGGCAGGATTTGAACTCAGAGCTTGCTTACTTAATGTCCAGTGTTCTCTCCATTACACTTCACTCATTCACTTAGGCAAGTCACTTTCCTTCTGCCTGTCTCAATTTCCTCATCTGTAAATGCTAATAGCACTTATTTCCCTAGGTGGTGGCTAAGTGACAAAGTAGATTAAGAGCCAGGCTTGGAGTCAGGAAGATTCCTCTTCTTTCATTAAATCTGGCCGCAGACTCTTCCTAGCCCCATTTGCCCCAATGATCTAGAGAAGGAGATGGCTAACCTCCCCAATATCCCAAGAAAACTCCAAAAGGGGTCACACTGGGAGAGCTGAACACAACTGCAACAGCCCAGCAGCAGCAGCTCAACTTCTCAGGTATTGTGGAAATCAACGGAGATAACATCTGTAAAGCACCTTTTGGCACCATAGCTGCACACAGATGCTCTTGATTCTCTCCCCAGCAGAGCTCCCCAGAGCATAGCCTTTGAGTCCCGGGTCCTCTGAGGTATCAGATAATTTTGGGAAGTCCACAATGATTCTAACTTATTTGGCAACCATGAGGTGCCATAGAGCACTGAGATGGGGGCTTGGGTTAGGAAGACCCAAGGTCAAATCCAGCCTCAGACACCAGCAAGTCACTTAATCTCAATCAGCCTCAGTTTCTCTAACTGTAAATTGGGGGGAATATTAATCCCCAGGGTTGTTTTGAAGACTAAAAGTAATAGCATTTGTGAACTGCTCTGTGATTGCTTGCTGCCACTTTCAATGGCTAAGGTCTCCTTTCAAGAATCCACAGCAATCTAACAGTCCTTACCTTTCCTGTCAAGTAGCCACAGGGACGGCAGATGATAAATTGTGTACAAGCGATACTGCCTTGCATCCTGGGATAAAGGATTGTGATACAGATCTGCAGGGAAGAATCCAAAGTGAACACAGGAAGCCTCGGATGTGGCAAATCCTGACTACAATATTTACAAAGTGTATCATTTTGGATAAGTCCTTTAACCCCTCCTGGCCCCAAATCCCTCGTGTATAAAAGGAGAATAGCAGCATGTCCTTCACAGTCTTGTTGTGAGAATCACTGGAGAGACAATGAGGGTGAGTGCTTTAAGAACCTTAAAGGGTGAGAAATATTGTTGTTGTTGTTGCTGCTGTTGTTGTTATGAATTTCTACTAAAGGGAACCAGAAGCCATCAGTTTGCTGCATCTTTAACCCTCAGGGAAGCCTGAAGATTTTGGGTGCCTATGAGCAGTGTGACCATGGACAAGCCACAGACTCTCCCAACCTGGATTTCCTCATCTGTAAAATGACAGGGTTGGACTTGATGCTGACTAGTCTGAACCCCATAATCCCCGGATGTCACCTTAACACTGCTTCCCCCTCCCCCCCAGCTTAGCATCTCCTCTATAAATGAAGTTTCCCTCAGATTATGACTTGGCCAGAAGCAGACCTGGTCCCATGGGGGAGCCTTTAGTGTGGATAGACATAGATGCCCCCAGCTTCAGTCCGAGCGCCCTACCATGCCAGTCCATTTGGGCCGGGGGGACGGCTGCTGAGAGTCCAAGTTCAGTCAAGTCTGAACTCGAAATTCTCCAGTCTCTCTTCTACTGCAGCATCAATGTGAGCTGTGGCCAGGCAGGCTCCAGACACCGAGGATCTTTGTTTTGGGTGCTCTAACTCGGGCTCCAACTGCCATTCGCCACAGTTGCCATGGGAAAATACATTAATTGCTAGATATAAACAGGGACTAGCAAAGGTACTTGGGCCACACCCATCAGGGATGTAGGGGCTGCCTCTAACAAGGGCTAAGTGTCCCTTGGAGGCTGATCTTGGCGTCTGTGGGATTTTCATCTGAAAGTTCTAGTTCTGTCAAGTCACGGGGAAAATGACGGGTTGGTATTAAGAGGACTTGTCTCACTCAGTTACTAAATGTGTGGCCATTGGGATTCAGGGTCCTCTTCCTTCAACATAAAGAAATAAATATGCACACAAATAAATGAATGAATGAATGAATAAGTAAATGAGTGAGTGAATGAATAAATGACTAAATAAATATATAAATATAAATTTATATATTTATAGAAATATAGAAATTTGAGAGAACATCAAAGGGTTCTTTCAGAGCTAAATTGATTATTATCCCATCCTCCCCATTGCCTTTAACTTTGGTCTGGTCATGAAGGTGGAAGTGGCTAGGACATCCGAGCTAGGAGAATAGACTTGCCAAGGGTCATGCCAGCAGGTTTCAAAGCAGGGTCCTTTGATAACAAATCCCATGTCTTAATCTACATCTTTGCATGTTATACAGCCAACAATTGGACCCAGGTGCTGTGATTCCAGATCAAGGGTGGATTGCTCTATAATAGGTCATCAAAAATGAGGGAATGCCTTCTAAATGCCCCTGGAGGATCATGGTGATCTGGAGAAGTGATCGTGTCCAAGAGAATGATTATGGTCATCATACTGGTGGTAGTAGTAGTAATAGTAATCACAGTGATGAGTAATAGTAGCAGTGACAGTAATAGTAATAGTTATGGTAGCAATAGTAGTGATAGTAGTTGTAGTAGTGATAGTGATAGTACTAGTAATAGTAGTAGTAATAGTGATAGGGGTAGTAGTAGTAATGATAATGGTAATAATAGTAATGATAGTAGTCATAGTAGTGATAGTGATAATAATAGTAGTAATAATAGTGATGGTAGTAGTAGTAATAGTGATGGTGATAGTAATAGTAGTAGTAATAGTGGTAGTGGTAGTAGTAGTGATAGTAGTTGTAGTAGTGATAATGATAATACTAGCAATAGTGATGGTAATAGTAGTAGTAATGATAATGATAGTAATAGTATTGATAATAGTCATAGTAGTGATAGTGATAGTGATAGTGATAGTAATAGTAATAGTGATGGTAGTAGTAGTGATAATGGTAGTTGTAGTAGTGGTAGTGATAGTACTAGTTATTATAATTATAATTATAATAGTTGCAGTGGTGGTATTAGTGGTAGTAGCAACATTAGTAGTAGTGATAGTGACAGTAGTAGTAACTCTAGCAGCAGGAAGAATAATACTGGCAGAAAGGTGCAGTTTTTACAGGACTTTAAGGTTTACATTTTATATATTTTAAACTTTGTACTTTACATACAGGTGAGGAGTACAGGCGAGCATATGAAGGGAGCCTAGGTTTGTGTGTAGATGAAGAAGGGCAACTAGAAGTGGAAGAGATCTGATTAGTGAATAGAAGAGGAAATATAGGCCTGCGTTAAGTCGTTCATTTTGGCTTCCTCATCGTGTAATGATAATAAGGATGGGGATTAGGGTTGTTTTGGGAGTGTGGAGTCAGGAAGTCTGACACTCCGGCCTCATCCTCTGACCCTAAACAAGTCACTTAAGTGACATCTGCCTTTTCCTCCTCATTTCTAAATTTCTAAATTTCCAAAATGGAGTGAATGGGAAGGAGGTTCTTGTAAGGATTGTAAGAATTAAACAAAATGCTTACAAAACACTGCAAACCTCCTAGCACTGTATAAATGCACACTGTTATTCTCCATTCCCAGCTAGCCACCAGCCTCACACAGCAGAAATTCCCACCCCCTTTTTACAGATTAGGAAACTGAGAATCAGGGCGGCTAAATGCTCACTAAGCTCATGAGTATTCGGGGCGACATTCAAACTCAAGTTTTCCTGTTTCCGAGTGAAGATGGGTTGGGCTTCCTCTAGAAGTAGAGGGGAAAGCTGAAGAACCCAGGCTCTGAGCCCAAAGTAGCCCTGGGTGGCTACCCACAGGACCCGACAACCCCTTCTGATTATGCTCAGGAAGGCGTATGTGACCTTCTGGAGGTGTGTGTCACTCGGGAAAAAACCCAAACCAAAAACTGTGTCTGAGTGTAAAGCCCGAGCCAGCCAGCAGGTGGCAGCAGCACAAAGAGCTTTAATCTCAGGTCCAGGAGAGCAAACTGACCTTCCTCTGAGTGAAACTTGCTTGCTAGGGATGGGGAGCAACAGCAGGCTGGGAGAGCAGAACTTAGGCAGGTGCGGAAAGTATGGGCAATCTTGCCACACCACTCAAACCCTGATCTTTTCCTCCTCCCCCACTCCATCCAGCTGCATCTCCACTAAACCCTGACCTTTTCCTTTCCTTCTCATCCAGCCGGATCTCCTCTAAAACCCTGATCTCCCCCCCCCCAAGACCAGCTATATCTCCACTCAAACCCTGATCTTTTCCTCCTTCCCCACTCCATCCAGCTGCATCTCCACTAAACCCTGATCTTTTCCTTTCCCCTCACCCCCATACCCCTCTATCTCCACTAAAACCCAGAGTTTTTCCTTTCCCTCCTGTCCAGCTAGATGTCCACTCAAACTCTGATCTTTCCTTCCCCCCCCAGCCCCATCCAGCTGCATCTCCACTAAACCCTGACCTTTTCCTTTCCTTCTCACCCAGCTGGATCTCCTCTAAAACCCTGATCTTCCTCCCCCACCCAAGTCCAGCTATATCTCCACTCAAACCCTGACCTTTTCCTCCTCCCCCACTCCATCCAGCTGCATCTCCACTCCATCTTTCCCTTCCCCCTTCCCCCCCCCCAATACAGCTCTATCTCCTCTAAAACCCAGAGCTTTTCCTTTCCCTCTTGTCCAGCTGGATCTCCACTCAAACCCTGATCTTTCCCTTCCTCCCTCCCCCCACCTATATCTCCACTCAAACCTTGACCTTTTCCTCCTCCCCCACTCCATCCAGCTGCTTCTCCACTCCATCTTTCCCTTCCCCCTTCCCCCCCCCCATACAGCTCTATCTCCTCTAAAACCCAGAGCTTTTCCTTTCCCTCTTGTCCAGCTGGATCTCCACTCAAACCCTGATCTTTCCCTTCCTCCCTCCCCCCAGCTGGATCTCCACTCAAACCCTGATCTTTCCCTTCCTCCCTCCACCCCATCCAGCTGGATCTCCTCTAGCCTTTCCTGGGAAGCCCAGTGCGGTCCATCCCCATGGCTGCCGGTGAGAATAGAGTGAGCCTCATAAACTGACCTCGGTGGGACAGGCACAAACACTTTAAGGAGCTATTTCCTCCCTCAGCACTTGCCCGGTCCAGATTTGAATTTCTAGCTTTGATTTTCTTCCCCTATGCCCTTATTCATGAGAGTTTTGCACAAGCCGGGGCTCATGAAGAACTCCCTGAAGTCGGACAAATCCCAGCAGAACCTCAAAGAAGTAAGAAGAAGTTGCCCTGACTTCCCAGAATTACTACTTACAAAATCACCTCTCCAGTAACAACATGACTAGCTTACTCAATTAGTCTCACCATAAAGGCAAATGGAAGAACGGCCCTATGGAGAAGCAGCATTTCTGCCCCGGAATTGATGAAATTGATTTTCATTAGTTTGGGAGGAAAAAAAAAAAAAAAAAGAAAATACTGTGATTGGCAACTTAGCCTTGTAACTCAACTTCTTTTCCATTCTACTAAAAATAGCCCAAGGGGGAAAAGTTGGATTTTTCAAGACCTTCCCCCTCCTAACCTATTAAACACCTAGTGTGTGGGATTTATGAGTTTAGGATTGATGAGACTGAATTTCCATAAATTATGGTTCCAAGATATGAAATCAGTTTCCTGCGTCTGAATGTTTGCAAAGTCTGGCTTGATGCATTAGGCAACATTCCTTTAGCAAAGATGAAGTGGAACTGCTCACACTTTCACTTTCAATAGGTTAATAAGATTTAATCCACCTTCCCTGGAGGCTACTTAAGCCTGCACACACCTTGTTGGCGCCAGCACTGTCTTGTTCGTGCTCATTTGAGATTCAGAAAAGGAGTAATTTTCATTTACCAAACAATATATCAAAAGTGACGGTACCAGCTTCAAGCATGTGCTTGAGGAATAATTTCTAGCTTGTGGAAATCTATTACAAAAAAGAAACTGAAAACTGAACAATTGGTTCCATTTTGCTATCAGCACAATAGCGAAAGAGAATAATCTTTTGTTTTCAAAGTGAATATCTGAAGTCACTGGTTGAACTGAGAATATATCCACATGTGTATTCTATAGATGGACAATAAATAATGTGTCCTGGAGGTTAAATGAACCCACAGGTGACATGGTTAGGAAAGAAACTGAGGTAAGAAACTTCAGTTTTAAACTTTTTGATGATGTTTTGGATAAGGGCATTAAGGTCACAACAACTAAAGAGAATAATCTTTTGTTTTCAAAGTGGATATCTGAAGTCACTGGTTGAACTGAGAATATATCCACATGTGTATTCTACAGGTGGACAATAAATAATGTGTCCTGGAGGTTAAATGAACCCACAGGTGACATGGTTAGGAAAGAAACTGAGGTGATAAACTTCAGTTTTAAACTTTTTGATGATGTTTTGGATAAGGGCATTAAGGTCACAACAACTAAAGAAAATAATCTTTTGTTTTCAAAGTGGATATCTGAAGTCACTGGTTGAACTAAGAACATATCCACATGTGTATTCTACAGGTGGACAATAAATAATGTGTCCTGGAGGTTAAATGAACCCACAGGTGACATGGATTAGAAACAAACTGAGGTTGTAAGCTTCAGTTTCAAACTTTTTGATGCTTTGGATTAGGGCATTAAGGTCACAAGGAATTTTGAAGGATGACATCTCATTAACATCTCTAGTCATAAATGCCCTGGAGACGGACGATGCTAAAATACATGAGGAGATTTTTTTTTCTTCAGTGTTTCCCTTAGGAAGAGTTATGATCTGGGCTGGACATCTTAAAAGAATTTGTGATCAAATATTCCTTCCATCAGTAAAAGTATCTATCTAATCATTGCGCATGCATGAGCCAGAGAGGTCAATGCTTGCAGGGATATCCTTGTTTCTTTTAACTAAGTCAAGAAGACTAAAAAAAAAAAAAAAAAAAGAAAAGGAAAAAAAATTCATACATCAAAGCCTTCTTAATAGCTAGGAAAAAAGCCATTCCTCCCAATTAAATATAGAAGTATTAACAATAGATCATGGTGGAGTTATGAGTGAGATTTTGGTTATTCCAACTCAGGGACTTTTGTGTTTTTCCTGTGACAGTTTAAGGTTTTTTCCCACTTGAATGATTTAACCAGTAAGGAAAATTTAGTCCATCTACATCTACTGCATGGTGGACACTCACAAAGCTTTCATGAATTTCTCTCAAAAGAGAAAGAATAATTACAAGGGACAGCTAGGTGGCAGATTGGATAGAGCACCAGCCCTGAAATCAGGAAGACCTGAGTTCAAATCTGGTCTCAGACACTTAACACTTACCTAGCTGTGTGACCCTGGACAAGTTAATTAATCCTAATTGCCTCAGGGAAAAAAAGAATAATTATAGCTTTGTTCTTCATAAGAAAGTAAAAGACTAAAAATACCTAAATTCAGTATAACCATTTCAAGAAACTGAGAGGTCTCCAATGCCACAATGTTTTGTACCACTCCACCAGAATGTGCTCACATTTTTTTTTTTTTTTTTTTGCTTTCCTTCCTTGGCAGATCCATGGCCCTTTTTTCATTTTTTGTTTGTTTGTTTTTTGTGTTTTTTTTAATGTGCTGTCAGATTGTACATTTAATGGAGTGTGTGTGTGTGTGTGTGTGTGTGTGTGTGTGTGTGTGTGTGTGTAGAAGAAGAATTATAGGATTTAGGGAAAAAAGGGATTTTAGAGACTATCTAGTCTACCCCCCATTTCTAATGCAAGATAGTAAATATTTCAAATGAATGGTGGCTACAATCCATTTTTCTTTAAAGAATAAGCACTACATAATGACTAATTTTTACCTTCCAGATGACATGCAAGGGATTTCTATGCAAGTTAATTTACACAGCTGCAAAAAGCATGGGATGCATTCTTCCCACATCTTTATTTTAGGACTTTTTTAGACCTACTTAGTGTCTTCAGGTTGTTCATCAGCTTCAATTCATCGACAACAGCATCAAGATTCTTCAGTTGGTTGTTGTGCAGCATGAGGACATTCATGGAGACCAAGTGCCGAAGGCCTGGAAGAGAGCAGCAGGGCAGGGGTGGGCCTCCTCAGAAAGGGCTGGACTCAAACCCGATCACCTCTCCACTGTTTCTCTACATGGATGATGATGATGAATGCTCTTCAAGGACATGATCATACCTATTCTGCTTCAGCAGCCACTGACAAGAAGCCAATTCTACCCCCAGGTCTCCATTAGCATTAGGAATGGCCGGACATGAGGGTAAAAAGAGAACGCTCCACAAGACTTTGGAATATCTGTGATTTTGTTTATGTGACCACTCCCTGCACCTGCACCACTATTAGGTCTCTAAGTCCTAGCACAGAGATGTCTTAAACGTGGTCCATGTGACCTACAACACTCCCTAGTGGATAGAACTAGATTGAAATGTAATTGGGAAATATTTAACAAAATAAATAAGAATACAATAGAACATAGATGATGCTAATATGTGGTTTTCTAAGTGACCTCCCCATTTCGGTTTGAGTTTGACAACACAGCCTTTGACATCAGAGCAGACAACTCTACATGAAATACAGTAACTTAAAAACACTGGTCACCTTGTGGCCAAGATTTCCACAATGGACACATCCAAACTTAGCTGATCTGCTTCTCAACCAACATAGGTTTTGGCCACTAGTCATACTTGAAGTCTTTCCAGACTGGTATCATCTGCAAGAGTTCCCCCCAGTACTGTTGTCTGGAATCCAAGGTCACTTCCATACCCCAACAAGTCTTTGAAGGGCACAAAGGAAATAAGGGATGCAAGTAGGGAGTCATTAATGAGACTGTGAAAACCTTGAATCTTTTTCAGAGGGCTCTGTTTAACTATATTCTAACATTCTTCCCAAGTTCTTAAAACAGGATTCATTAGAACCCATCCAGTTGATGTCAAATTAGACAGTCAAATGAAGAAGTTCTAATAATCAAGGGTTATTTTCCGGTGGGAGAACTGTCCACATTAAGCTGGGACTGCCATCCAGAAGCATAACACCATGGATGGGAATATACCCCAATACTGAAGTGACAGGACCACCCACTCATTTCACGTTTGTTACAATAAGTCGTACATGTTTAGGCTCCTCAGGCTGCCTTCTGAGGATTTAAATATGAGGGAAGACATCATTCTGGAAACCCTATCTTGGCTTATTGACAGTCACACAAACGCGTGAAGATCAAAGTACGTGTTGAAAATACCGTTTCATTAAGAAGGTCTTTTAAGAGAAAGTCCATATGGGAGGCCATACCTTCTATCGCATAGAGGCTGTTGTTGTCCAGGTAAAGTTCTACTAGACAAGGATTTCTTAGCAGAAATCTGATATCTTGGAGCTGAAAAGGGAGAATTACAAAATAAAGTCTTTATTCTATCAGCATTTCTTAAATATCTGCTTAACATACGTTTCTTCTTCTTTTAAAAAAAAATGTTACTAGGTTTTGCTTTTCACATCCATTTCCTAATATATCACTTCCACACCCAGAGTCCTGCCTTTTAACGGAAAATTTAAAAAGGGGAGGAAAGAACAGCTCAGAAAACTATCAAATGTGCTGAGAGCACTTGCCACCTTCCACACCCCTAGCCGGCCCTCATTTCCACCAGGAAGAAAGGAAGTCCATCCTCATAATCAATATTTCCTGTATGAAACCCTCTGGCTGTCCAAAAATCCTTCCTCTCCACACCCCTGTGAGGAAGATAGCAAAGTATCATGAACCTCACTTTACCGAAGAGGAAACAGGCTCAGAAATGTGTTATGAGTCACCCCAGAAAGCAGGATTGAGGAACAAAGTACTAGGCACCGAGGGGAACCCTAATAGCTCAGGCTTCTATGGCATTACTTGGTTACAAGGCACTCTCTGGGCACTGGTACCATCCGGCGATTATGCCAAATGCTGGCAATGGTAAGAGCGGCTTGCTTGGCCTGAGCAGTAGTGGGGAGGCCGTCCAAGGACCTTTCTTCATTGGGAACTTGACTCGAATGCTGAGCAGCAACCTCCCCCAAAATCCCATTATTCCCAAGCAGACCCCATCATTATTGTCACGCCACTGAGACAACAGACAATGTCACTCTGTTTACTCTTTGTTGATATAAAAAAGTGTTTGATTCAGGGAAGCAAAACTGGGCCTTCAAGGCTCCTCCAACAAGGGGTTTCCTATTTCTGTCAGATTCCAAAATAAAGGGCCTGAACTTCTCTTTCCCACATCACTCGTGATCAGGTTGGGAAACCTAATGGCTTTCTCCTCCATCCTGACCCTCCTTGGCTTCTCGGCGGTCTTTGACACTGTCCATCCCCATGCCCATCTCTCAGTCTTTAGGACACCCTTTCCTTGGTCCTCCTCCTCCCTGTCTGACCGCCCCTTCTCAGTTTCTGTGGCTGATCTTCAGCTAGAACAAGTCCCCAACTGGGCATGGCACCAAGTTCCATCCTGTCCCCTTCTCACTGGACTCCAGACTACATCACCTGGTGGTCTCATTAGTTCCCATCAGCTTACTCATGATCCCTAGATAGACGATCCCCATTATCCTCCTGACTAGCACTTGCTAGTCTCCCTGAGGACACCTTGAGCATCTTGCACTGGATGCACCTTGGACACCTCAAACTCAACATGTCCGAAATAGAACTCATTAATTTCCCCCCAAACCTTCCCTACCCCTTATAAGGCTCCTTTTTGCTAGTGTTCTCTCTCCCATTTATCTGGAATTTGCCCATCTATCTATCTCCATGTTGCTTCACCAAAATATCAGATCCCAAAGCCTTATCTTTTCGACTCACCCACAATGCCTCTTTAACTCTGTTTTTAATAAATACTCGCCCTATTGCATTGTTGTCCTTGGATCTTCCTTAGCTTTGGAAAGCCAGTTGATGCCTTTGTTTTATGCCCCCTCAGACGATGCTGTCAGTGAACCTTCTGTCCTACTCTCTTAATCACAGAATTCCCGACTCTCAGGGTTAACCGCCCCTCGATGGCACCGATTCCAATCTGAGCCCGAAGGGGAGTCTCCACTCTGTTGCAGCCACCAGCAGTTAGCCAGCTTCTGTCTGGAGATCCCTTGTGAGAAGGAGCCCGGCACTTCCCAAGGCCATCCTGAGACTGCTCCCATGGTGAAAGAGAACTGCCGCCGAGTCTCAACTGGCCCTGCTACATCCTACGCATCGAGTTCTGCCCTCTGTGTGATAGTCCTTTCAGCAATCATGTCCTTCAGCCTCTCTGGTGGTCTTTTCTTCAGGTCAAACCTGTCCAATCTGTAGAGCGAATCCTCTGTTGGTATGAACTCAAGGAGCTTCTCCATCCTGGCCCCCCTCTGAGGATCCTCTGTAAAGGGCTAGAACTGAGCAATGCCCTTGGATAATGAAGCACGTGAGACTAATTGCCAATTGGACGGTTCCCTATTAACTTGTTTGAAGGTTGACCCTCCCCAGCTGTTCTGTGCTGACTTGATTGGTGGGACAAAGAGGGGGAAGTGACTTGTGTGGGAGGAGGAAGAGAAACTTGGGTGGTGGAACTCACGCTCTCTCGCACTTGTGACCTGGCGTTGGAGGCGACGAAAAGATCTAGAATAAAGACATTTAGTGATCCTGACTCCTGCTGATTTCTGGGAAGATAGAGTTCCAGCAATCCTCCAACATCCTTCCTGCAGGATGGGGTCCAGGATGAACTGTGGTACTCTAAAAGGGGTCTGACCAGCACAGAGTCAGTCCTTGCTCCAGCTTGGGCACTAAAAGCAGGGCAGCCTTGGACAGGCCACTTTGACCATCTCATTCAAAAAAAGAGGGTTCAAATGCCTAATTTCTAGGGTGGCTGCTAGCACTCATCTGTCATTGCTGGAGATCCACAGAATGACGACCTGCTCTAGTGCAAACTTGGTGCTAAGCCCCATTTTGACCAAATCTTGTCAGCCTGCTTGGAAATGATGGATTTATTACCACTTTCTGCGAGACTGGGGAAAACATGTTCTCCATGTCAGGAGTCGAAAGCCCGGAGCATCAGGGGCTCCAGGCTCCCCAACTGCTCTTCCAGCTACTGTGGGGCCCTTGGCAGCCCTCCCCTGATGCCTCTGAGATCAGCAGCCTGGGATAGCCAGGAAGGCCTTGGCTGGCCCCTCCCCTCTCCCCTGGCAGTCTGTTCCTTTTACCTCCCTTCTCTGAACATCACTCATTCTCAGGAAGTTTGCCTCTTTCTGAATTACATCTAAATTAGCAACTCTTGGTAAATTGGTGTTTTTCCTCCTGTTTTACTTTGAACTTAATAAGCACCAAGTAAATGAGAATTTTGGGTGGACCATTTAGTGGATCACAGGGGGAGGGTGGTGCACGAAGCCCCGGCTCTCTCTCCTGGAGTTTCTTCATTATCCTCTAGCCCACCGTGGCCTGTGGTCCCACCAGGTAGATGGGCACCCAGCCATGCAGATTGTGGCCCCTTATGCTTGTCTGCTCCTCCTCCAGGTGTGAAGCAAGGGCTCCTCCCAACAGGTGGGCCTCCCCACTTTCTCCTGGCACCCAGAGGACACCAGTGGCTCTTCTCCCTCTCACCAGTGACCTATCTTCTTTTTTACAATTTCCGATTAAAAATGTTAATAAGCGTTTATTTTCTTTTGCTCCCATTTCTTCAAACAGAAAACATACTTTCTATGTTGCTGTAAACTTACTTTCCCTAACAGCCCCTTTCTTCAGCCTTCCTTCACAGCCCTTCTTGTGACTATACTTTGCTTATCTCATTGTCCTTCCAGGATATTTAACTTAAATTTTTCAGAGGCTGTTACATGATTCACAGTCAGGCAATGACAGGCAGAAAATTGATCTTCAAAAATGGTCGGACCCTTGTATGTGGGAGAAGTTTGGGGTCAGTGTATGATCTCTGCAATTTTCCAAAGGAAATCCCCCAATTCAGGGCCTTTTCTCTGGCTCCCCCAAAGACTGCAAAATGTTGTCCCTCTTCACCATGTCCTGGCTGCCCTGGCTTCTTAATTCTAGCTAAGACCATCCAAAAAGCCTTTACTGATCCCTCTTTTCCTTCCTTCTATTAATTATCATCAATTTGTCCTGTATATTAACTGTTAGCTTCCAGTGGATCAATGATGGACAGAAACAGCTACACCCAGAGAAGGAACACTGGGAAGTGAATGTAAATTGTTAGCACTACTGTCTGTCTACCCAGGTTACTTATACCTTCGGAAGCTAATAATTAACATGCAACAAGAAAATTGGATTTACACACATATATTGTATCTAGGTTATACTGTAACACATGCAAAATGTATGGGATTGCCTGTCATATAGGGGAGGGAGGAGAGGGAGGGAGGGGAAAATCTGGAAAAATGAATACAAGGGATAATGTTATAAAAAAATTACTCATGCATATGTACTGTCAAAAAATTTTATAATTATAAAATTTAAAAAAATTAAAAAAAATATTAACTGTATATTATCTGTTAACTATTAAATGTATATTATCTGTTTTCAGGATATCTCATTCTTTAGATTTTGCCCTTTTTTGTGCCTAACATCTAAGAGAGGGCCTGGTACCCACTAGGAGCTTAATAATTGCTTGTTAACAATTTGATTTGATTTTCCTTCTCTAGATCAATCTTGGGTCCAACTGATAGTAAAATTCATTTTTCTAATGATCCCTGTGGCCCCTGATTTTGTGAATTCAGTCCCAGCCTCTCTCCACACTGATCTGCACACATATAAGGTACATTTCTCGAGATATGACTCGGAGGCAGTGGGCTGGTATTATCCCTCCTTGAAGGATGGGGATACAGGCTTTGAAAGGGCAGCCGATCCTGTAACCTCCTCCAAGTCTATCCGATTGTTTAGATCTGTCCTCTCTGCTTTCCCCGAGCTGGTGGCGGGTGCTGTGTGTGCCGGCATGGGGAGGGGGGGAGGGTGATGGCAGCCAGGTCTTGCCACAGGCGTCCCTCCCAATCACCAATGGATGTCTCCTTGCAAATCCATCTATTTCCAAACCACACAGAAGTCGTGCATGTTTAGGCTCCTCAGGCTGCCTTCAGAGGATTTAAATATGAGGGAAGACATAATTCTTTCAACAAAGATGACATAAGATGGGTAATTAATGGGGCCCCTAGGGGAGCAGAAAGACACACATCCACTTCCAAGAAGGCGGGCGGCTGGGTTCTCATCATGCTGGCTCTAGGAGCCGGGCAAGATCTAATCGATCAATCAACAAGTATTTATTAGGCACTTACTATATGCCAGGCACTGGGGATTAAGGAAAAAAGAGCTCAAAGAGATGAATCAGTTCTTGCCCTCAAGGAGCTGATGATCTAGACACATGTAAGTTAATGGGCAGGAAAGGCTTCCCAAGAAGGCGGCAAATGGGGTTGGAAGGAAGCTCGGGATATTAGGAGCTGGAGGTGAGGAAGAAGGGGAAGGCTGTCCTGGTGCAGTCCCCCAAAGGGCAGAGAGGGGCCCCGAAGCTCTGGCAATGAGGAGCTTCAAGCTTGACCCTGCTGTGATGCTCAGGGAGGGGAGCTCCAGCTCCCATCAGGAAGCTCCACCAGTCACCCAGCTTGGAGTTGACAAGGGTTTGACTCCATGTTTCTGCTAAAGCCCAGAAAAAAGGCTGGCTGGCTTTCCAATTGGGCCTCATGACCCCACTCTAGTCTTCTCCATTTTGGTCAAAAGGAAGCCAACTTCAGACTATCCACTAAGGAAGCCAAGATAATGGCGCTCCCTTTGTTCTTTCTTAAACACCTTGGAATACTCGGCCTCTGGAGTCAAAGGTCCTGGATTCCAATCCCAGTCCTAACATTGCATTTGGGGTAAATCTGCCTCTCAGTTTCCTCATCTGTAAAATGGGGATTATACTAAAAGGTCTCTGAGCTCCCTTCTAGCTCAACCCTAAGGATCCTAAGATGCACAAACAGATCTTAGACCCACAGGGTCAAACCTGCAGAGAGTTTTCTAAAAATGTGGCCAAAGTCTTTCCTTCGGGCTCCTGGAAAACCAGTTTACAATTCCAGCCCAGTGAAAAGTCTCCTCCCTCAGGTACAAAAACTGCTCTTTCAAAAAGCCAGTGTGGAGATTAAAAATTCACCAGATAACAACATGGGGGATGCGCGTGAAGGAAAGGAAGAAGGAATTTTTGTTTTCCAAATAAACATGATAATTTATTTTATCATATGATGAAAATGTAGCCTGGATAACTATGGCCAACAGACAGGGCCATTTTTATTTTTAACCAACATTTCTCAATCATTCAGCAAGCCTGGATTCATTACCTACCACATACAAGACTCTGATTTAGGCACTGGGGATTCAAAAAAAAAAAAAGAATCGGAGCTGTAGCCCTTCACCCCAAAGAGCTGACACTCTCCTGGGAGATGGGAGGATGGAGCTAAAGTTCATACAGAGAAAGAAACCCCAGGTCATTTGGGGAGGAGAGTACACTGACAGTTGGGGGTGTCCAAGGTGGCAGCCCAGGTAAGGCTTACTGGTGGAGATGAGGAAGGAGGATTCCTGGCACGGAACTCAGTGCCAGGCAGTTAATTTGGGAAGCTCTTTCCTAAGACACACAGAAGGGGAGGGGGAAGGTAGGGGCAGCTGTATGAGAAAGACAAGTCTGGTGATGTTCACCATTGGTTTCTTTTGAGTCCTCAAAGGAAACACATTTGGTGTCTACCTCTCTCCCTCCTTCCCTCCCTCCTTCTCTGTATCTATCTCTCTATCTCTCTGTCTCTGTCTCTGCTTCTGCCTCTCTCCCCCCTTCCCTCCCTCCCTCCTTTCCTTTCTCCTCTGTCTCTGTCTCTCTCTGTCTCTCTCTGTCTCTCTCTGTCTCTCTCTCTCTCTCTCTCTCTCTCTCTCTCTCTCTCTCTCTCTCTCTCTCTCTCTCTCTCTCTCACACACACACACACACACATACACACACACCCAGAGTATGCATACACAGGAGCACATGGGTTATCTGCTCCATTACAGTGTAAACTCCTTGAAGGCAGGGACTCGTCTGACCCTTTTCTGTACTAATTAGCACATTGGGATTAGCACAATGTGGTTTTGGATCGACTTTTGGTCTAGACCTGTGAGTCACTAGTACAAGAAATGCCCAGGAGCAAGTCCCTCTACCAACACAGAGCGACACCTTCTTCGACTTGTCTGGAACATTGTTTTACTGACTTGCAGGGGCCAAAAATTCAGCATGTTCTAAAAGTGGATTTAGAACCCAAGTCTTCTGAATGTAATAGAGTTTTCTATCCACTTGTCATGTTGCTCCCCCGGAATATAGATATGGGAGAAATGATTCTTAATAACCCATGACTTGGAGTGACCCCAAACTTCTCCCTTTTTTTCGAAGGTCCTGATTTCAGAAGTTCAGTCCCCTGAAGGACATTACTGATGCCACTAAGACCTAAGCCAGGGGGGAAAGTCCTAGTGCTCTCCTCAGGTTGGGGGAGGATACAGTCTTTGAATAGATTGCTCAAGGCTGGGTTAACTTAAAAAGTAAATGACACAATCAAAATTCATTTGAATAGGTTCAGAACCTCATTGTAATATCTATTTTTCCTTAATTGTTAACCAATCGGAGTTGACTGCTAACCTCAGGAACATTCCCTTCCAATGGGCATACAAGCTGTGAGGCCCCTGCTGTGAGAATATTTACTTTAAGACAGAGACAGCCAATGAGTACCCCTTTATTAATAAACATGCTGGTATTATTAATAAACTGATTAAATTACCCCCAAATTTTATCTCGAACTTTTAGAATACATGTGTGTATACAGACATGTAGTTAAATAGCCTGTATTTATTTGGAGATATATGGCCATCTATGTATATAAGCAATTAAGCTAGTTAGAGGTCAAACTAAAAATGAGCATTTAAAATCTAAAGCTACCACCTTTAAAAAAATAACCATGAAACAAAGATTCATCATTTAAATAGAAAGGGATTTAATGGTAAAACTCCTATTACCTTGTTGAAGGAAAGCCATAAATGCTTTAACCTTCGGAATTTGGCCAGGTCAATGACATCTGTTAGTTCCCTGGGGGAGAAAGCATGGTTACTTCATCATAACTAAATACTGATAAGTTAATAAGTGGGGCTTGGTCACACTTTAAAGTGTTCTTTAATTGTTTTGGGCCCAAAATAAATAAGTACAGATCAGCATAGGTGATTTAATTAGGAAGTAAACTGAGGAAGGGCACTTAGGGTCTGTGCTAGGACTGGCATCGATGCCAGCATAGCCCCTGCCCCATGGTGATAGCCCTCTCCTGCTCCTCTAGAACTACTAATTTCTAAATACATTGTATTTCTAAATATTTTAAAGTCCCTTCATCAATACAAGTCACTATCTTCTCTCATTTGAGAGAACAACTGTTGGCCAATATTTCTGGCACATGGGATATAAACTGAACTATATCCTGTGACCCTTTGATTTTTTTCTTTCACCAAAAAACCAATTGTGGTTCCCCTCTCTTTTCCCAATAATCACCTGAAAATCACTTTATTAGGTCCCTGACAACCTCATTAACATCAGAGAAAGAATTCCCCACGTCACCCTCATTAACTAAGCTTATGTAAATGGGGGCATTTTCCACTCTTATAGTCTTGTCCCATTCAACTCAGAATTGACCTCAAATCCTTCGATGTAATCTAGAAGTGGACAAGACAGATGAGCCCTTACTACCCAACCCTATCACTATTTTGGAATCCCTGAAAAGAAGGGATTTTTTCCATGACAAATCTGTCTTTGGAGCATTTCCCCTCATCCACCTGAAGCCCATCTCCTTCTATTTCCATCTCCAGCCGTCTATCAACATTTATCTTAATAAACCTCCTGTGGACAAAGAAGTCTCAGACAATGGTTTCCTCTTCCTTTCCTCGGGGAGGATGCCTGGATTATCACAGAATCACTCACTGCAGAAATATTTGCTACCAACTGAAAGAACTGAAACCGACAGCAGAAAATGATCACCTCTTATCCTCATGTTAAAATGTCTCCAACTCCCATTCCAATTGCTGCAATGAGTGGCCCTAGTTCAACTCTACCAAATCATGTCAACATTATTTATTAAGCTCTTATTCTGTGCTAAACTAGCCAAGCAGACCAAGGAGACAAAGTGAATTAAAAACCAGTTCCTGCTTCAAGGAGCTCACCAGGGCTTGGTACAGCACCTAGCACATAATAGATGCTGAGTGATTGGCCGTAATGAGGGTCGTAAGAGTGCAGCCTTCTGGATACTAGATCTACTCAGATCTAATCTCTTAGGGAAGGCACCAGAGTAGAGAGCTCAGGGAAAGTCTATCCCATTATTCTTGCATTGTCTCCTCTGGGAGCCATGAATTTCAGAATGCAGGAGATGACAGCTCATTTCTCTCCTCCCCATGCTTAGAAAATGTACCAGTTCTGGGGGTTTTAAAGAAAGCCCTGACAAAGCAAAGCCTGTGGACACCAATAGTCAGGGTTGCAAGTAGCCTTGAGAGGCCACCACACAGGATCAATCAAAGGAATTGGGGGGATTTGCCTTGGAGAAGAGAAGTCTTGGTGAGAACAGAATAGCCCTCTACCTGCATCTTAAGAGTGGTCATGGGGACCAGGTATCAGACTTGCTCTGCTTGGCTCATGATGGGAAGGGGCTGGATTTAGGATTAGGAACAACTATCTAACCATGGTCACTGTCTCTGACTCAAATGAGAAAATAGACTTTTGCTGCACAGGGATCTCACATCAAAGGAGACCCTATTTAAGGTTTTCCTTGACAAAGATATTGAAGTCGTTTGCCATTTTGTTCTCCAGTTCATTTTACAGATGAGGAAACTGAGGTAAACAGGGTAAAATGACCTGTTTAGAGTCTCACAGCTCTTGAGTGTTTGAGAATAGATTTGAACTCAGAAAGATGAGTCTTTCTCATTCCAAGCCCAGAGCTTTATCCACTGCAGTGCCACCTAGTGGCCCTCCCTTAAAATGTATTTCTTTATATGTTTTCTCAGGTTCCTCATCTGTAAAATAAGAGATTATGATGTCTACAATACATTTCTCACAGGAATGGCTTAGGCGTAAAATAAGATCAACACATATCAACTGCTCCACAAATGTCAGCATTATTATTATTATTTTCCTCTCTTCCTCATTCCTTCAAACACCATCTCAAGCCTGCCCTTATACAGAAGGCTGTATGCTAGAAAAGCAATATGCACCATTTCTGAGGTGCAACAAACAGGTCATGGTGTCTAGCAGTAAAAACAAGCCCTATCCATTATGCTATAAGCTCCTCAATGGCAAAGGCCATCTTTTACCTCTTTGCTTTTTTTTAAATTAAATTAAATTAAATTAAATTTTTTTATTTTAATTTTTCTTTATCTTATTTTATTTTATTTTTATTTTATTTTTATTTTTTTAATTTTTTAAAAATTTTTTATATTATTTTTTTCTTTTTATTTTTTTTTAATTTTTTTTTTAAATAATTTTTTTAAATTTTTTTTATTTCATTTATTTATTTATTTATTTATTTATTTATTGCCTCTTTGAATCCCTAGAGTTTAGCACAGTACCTGGCAAATAGGAGATCTTAATAAATGATGATTAACTTTACCCCATCCCTTCCTTCTTCCCACATCTGGTCCTTCACCAACAAGACAAACATGAACCCCACTCCCCTTGCTCCCCAATTTCAGCTTTATCCCGAGTCTAAGATCACAGGGAGGAAAATGGTACCCATATGATGCAGGAAGCAATGATGAAATAGGGCACTGGGGTCCTGGAAACCCAAGTCCTTCCTATCTCTCAACTAGTTTGCTTACTTTCGGGAAAGGAACAGCTCCAAGACATCAATATCTCTCCTCTGGCCACAGAGCTGCTTCTGATCTTCTATGGCCTGGTAACATATAATTAATCTGTCAAACCACATTCCAGGGAGCAAACCCACAAGTCATTTTTAGTCAATCCAATCACAGTGAAAAGTTCAAAAGGAAGGGGAAAGCGGGGCCTCCACCATAAACTGATAACCCCCAGCCTTCTGATTACAGTTCATGGCCTCCTGAATTCTGCACTGAGAAATGAACATAACTATGAATCTTACCCCCATGAGAAACCCACCGCCATGCACTTGGGTTCTGAAGACCAGGATGAGGTTTTAGGGCAGGACACTAAAGTCCGGGCCTTGGCCACTGTGAGACAGCACTTAGGATATGGAACATTGTCTTTTTATTGTTTTCTTAGGGAGCAGGAAGATCAGTCACTGAGGACTGGGGAGCAGGGAAGTTGGAAGGCTGGAGTCAGTAAGAATGGGCTAAAAATTCTGACTCTTGACACTTATTCCCTGGGCAAGTCCCTTAATCTGTCCCAGACTGATGTCCTCACCTTTCTACAATGAGACCTACATGAGACAAGGGCTATAAAAATTCATTATTTTAGGGGAATAAAAATCTGTTCAACGTCCTAGAAGACTGAGGCTTTGCAAACTTGAGTTTTATTGCATTGTTTTATTTATTTGAAGGCTAATTCAGCATGACATAAGGGACAGAATGCTAGAGCTGGAGCTGGAAATATGGGTTCAAATCTCACTCTGGAAAGTGGCAGCTGTATGACTCTCAGCAAATCATTATCTTACTAAGCATCTTCTATAAACAAAGAGGTCGGGAGAGATGGCTAACTCTATGATCTTAAAATCTAGGGAAGTGGGGCAGCTAGGTGGCGCAGTGGATAGAGCACCAGCCTTGTATTCAGGAGGACCCGAGTTAAAATCTGATATCAGCCACTTAACACTTCCTAGCTGTGTGACCCTGGGCAAGTCACTTAACCCCAGCCTCAAAAAAAAAAAAAAAAAAAAAAAAAAATCTAGGGAAGTAAAAAAAAAAAAAAAAAAAAAAAAGGATGGACTAAGCTTTTGTATAGAGCCCTCAATGGGCCAGGAAATTAGCTAAATTCTTTTAAAAATAAATAATGTCTCATTTCCTTCTATCCCTAATCTGTCAATGGGTCAGAGTCAGGGAGACGATGAGGAGTTGATTTAGAGCCATACTAGACTCTAGATTCCTAATCTTAAATTGTCTTTACTAATCTGTGAATTAAGCTTAATTCTGGATCTTGGAAAATTCACAGGAGCTTAGAATTCACAGGCCTTAGAAATGTTCAACCTATTTGATTTATCCACATGAATAACTTCAGTGTAGGAGTTGAGGGCGGTAGCCCCTTGGTATTCCTTGTTTGATCTCCAACTTCCTTTGGGACTTGGACCTTTGATACAAGATGTGGTCGAACTAGTTTGGGCTCTCTGAGCTGGCCAGGGTTTTACAGCCCCCCATTCTAATCTGCTCAAACAGACCAAATGTCACAGCAGGGGAAGAGACTCTCTACTCAAAAGATAACAAGAGAATCCTTATCTTAATTTACATCACTCTCAGGAACCTCCTTAAAAGAGAGAACTCGGGGATCTTCTCTTTGCAAATGGCCTTGTACCATGCAGCCATTTTGGCCACCGGCTCTCCGGTGTTTCCATTCTAATCAATAAAGACTATGTTTCTGTACAACATTAAGTAGCAAATTCCTTTGCTGCCGAACCCGCCCTTACTTTGGGGAAGGAAGGAGAGAGAGAAAAGGAACGGACCCATCTCTGTTTAGACCTCAGTTTACTCCTCATCATTTACTCTTCATCATAGGGAGCTCTCAGTGTGGAAATTCTTTCCCTTGATGGGACGTTCCACCTCAGAGTTGGCTGGGTTACTGGGAAGTTAGATGAGCTATTGAGGGTCCAATAACCAGGATGTGTCACAGGCCAGACTTCAATCCAAGTGGGTGTTCCTAGCTCTATGGCCTGCTCCCCTCCATCTACTCCCATGGGCTGATGTGTGGTCTCTTCATTTAATGTAAATGAAATCTAAGAACCAAACAGACATGACCCAAATATTGACTAGAAGCAGAGCTTTTCTCCTTCCCACTTTAGCCTGAGATGAATCCCTTTTTAGTAGAGATGAGTAGCTCCTGGGAATATTGGAAGTGCCAACTAATTAAAAATTTGGAGCAAAGATTCCCATTATATATAATATATATCATATCATATATATTAATATATAATATTCACATTATAAATGTGAATATCCCAGAACTTGAGCTACAGTTTGAAATGTAAGAGACTACAGGGAAACACTGAAGGCAACAACATGGAAAACACTTTGATATTGGGATGGAAAGTAGCTAGAATCTGTCTGGATTTGGAGTCAGAGGGTTCCCATCCCAGTTCGACAATATCAGCACTTCACCTGTCTGTTCAAAAGGGAGGGGGCAACCTTTCTGGGGCTATATTCAATCAACAAGCAATTTGATGATTTTTCACAAATCATCTGTGACATAATCCCTCATTTCACCGGTGCTTTTCCACTTAACATCCCCTATGAAGAGGGAGGCAATATTAAAAGGTGTCTAGGTGATAAAAGAACCACTAACTAGATCAAACCAAGCAGAGATGGGCTCTGATGTGAGACTGGGGCCCCAAGACTGGGTGGGGTCCAGAAGCACAACAAAAGAGAAGCCAGTCTTGGGATCTGAGCTCTAGAGCCAGCCAGGATCTGAGGGGCCCATCAAGAACTATGTTCTCTGAACCCAGAGAAGAGATGAGTCTTTCCTATGGCTGATAAAGGCAGAGCTGGGCTTCTGGTAAATGGGTTAAACCCCCACCAAAGGTGGGAGGCGGGAGGGAAGGCAAGGCCTGGTCAGGAGAGAAACAACTTCCCCAGAACCCTGGGTTATAAAGCAAAGTGATGAGGAATTAAGGCTGTAACTGCTGACATTTATATATGCTCTAACATTTACAAAGCCCTTCCCAGACAGTCTGATTCGAACCTCCCCACTCCGTGAGATTGGGATTATTATCATCCCCTACAAATGAGTGGCTTGGCCAGGAAGTGTCAGAGGGGGAATCTGGACAGAGCTCTTCCTTCCCCAAGTCCAGGACATTGTCCCTCATACTCCCTAGCCTCTGACTGTGACCTTAAGGACGTGGAAATCACAGACCAGAGCCACGAAGGATGAATGAGAATGTATTTAGGGGGCAAAGCACTGTGAGACGGCCCGACATCCTGTCTCCTGGGTCCCTGCCATAGGTTAAGGGCTGGACAGTTTGCTAACCATGGCTACTCAGTCTGTTCGTCCACCCCATCCTGCTCCAGTCCAACAAGCACGTAAGGATCTACTTGGTTCAAAGGGTCTGGAAATAAAGGGCAAAAGCAAAGCCCCAGTCTCAATTTCTTCTACCCAAGAGGCATTGAATCATCTTGGGCAAGCTTGGGACCCTAGAAAGTTTTCTGCACCCCGATCTTTTTCCTTTCCAGGGTGGGCTCCCCAAACTAGAATGGCTCTCTCTCCAAACCCCTCTGCTGTCTGTCCTTCCCCCAAACCCGGAGGTCTAGGGCCATCCCTGGCCAGGATTTCTGTTAGGGGAGGCCAAGAAATCCCACAATCCATTCTTTCCAAAGAACCACATCCCCTTCTCCCGGAGAAACCCCCAAAGGAGACTGTCTGGGCAGGCAGGTGCCAAGCACTCCACGCGAGAAATACCGTTTGCCTTGACAGTCCTAGAACGGAGCTCAGAGATTAATAATAATAATAATAATAATTCCTGGGTTGGCTCAAACGGAACCGGGCTCAGCTGTATTACAACGGATGGGCCCGGCCTGACGGGGACTGGATTATGTTGGCTTGGGTCGGACTGGCCCGAGCTGGATGGTTAGGGACTGGCCAGACCCAGGTGGTCGCTCCTAGGAAGCCGGGCCTGAGGCTCCCCGTCCTGAACCACTGCGCACCCCAAGCCGCCCGCCAGCACCTCTGTTTGGGGCCAATAACCCCGGAGGAGACCCATCCCCATTCCGCCAGCACGAGGGAACCCTTTGGTGGGTGGGGGCCGGCGGGAGAGAGGCGGCAGCGCCTGGCACAGCGGGCACGGGTGGGCGGGACGTCTCCGTGCCCCTCGCACTCGTGGCTCGGCCCCTGGGGGGCTGGCGTGGCAGGTGGGGGGCTGCGGGGCCGGCACGGTACTCGCCTGGCGGCTTTTCTCCCGGGAGAGGTCAGCCTTGGAGAGCTTGAACACTTCCGCGTTGTCCGTCGTTGCCAGGCGCCGCAGGGCGAGCCGTACCGGCGTCCGCGCGCGGAAACACCTCGGGCGGCCTTGGCTCGAGCTCCAGGTGCACGGGGAGAGGGGATTCGGGAAGAGAGAGCTGGCCCGCTGCTGCTCCTGCTGGGCATTGGTGAAGGAGGTCGTGAAACTGCTCTCGCCCCCCGAGCGGGAGCGGGAAAGGAGGAAATCGAGGCTGGAGACTTCGGGAGACATGACCACCTGGGAAGCGGAGGTCAGTCTGGAATGAGGGGCGAGGGAGAGCGCAGACGCCGGCGGCGTGACCTTGGCTCGGTCGTTCGCCCTCGGAGCTCCCTCCTCTGTCAGAAGCGCCCCGAGGTCCGTCCCGGCGCTTTGCACCTGGGAAGCACTGGGGAAATACTCCATACTTTCCCCCATTCATTCGTTCCCTCTGGCAGATTTCCAGAGCCTGGGTCCACACTATGGAGAGAATTCTCTTTTAAATCTGCTCCACTTCCACAAAGTCACTGCACAAGCTCTGATTACAAATTGTCCCAGGTCGCCCTGGCCCAGAAAAGCGCCACCGAGGGAACGGAGAAAAAGCCGCCGGCCGATCCCTGACGCTGTCCCCATGGACGCCGCTGGTCACCCACGGCCGGGTCTGGGGATTCCTGCTCACACGCGAACCAAGCCAGGAAGGAGCTGCAGGCCGCTCGGTGCTTTGCGCCGGCTGTCTCACCGCCTTCTCCCAACCCTTGGAGGCAGAAGCTCTTACTCCCCTGAGGAACTCAGTCATCGAGCCTGACTGCAGCCTCCTGGTCAGTTTTCAAATGAAGAAATTAAAGCCATTGGTAATCATCTAAAAACGCGCTCAGTAGATACTGATTAGAGAAATGCAAATTAAGAGAAATCCCATTGGTCGAGATGACAGAAAAAAAAAAGGACAAAATGTTGGAGGGGCTGTGGGGAAAACTGGGACACTGATGCATTGTTGGTGGAGTTGTGAAATGATTCAACCATTTTGGACAGCAATATGGAACTGTGCCCCAAAGGCTATCAAACTGTGTGCACCCTTCATTTCGGCAGGGTCACTACTGGGCCTGTATCCCAAAGAGATCAAGAAAGAGGGAAAGGGATCCTCATGTGCACAAATGTTTGTGGTGGCCCTTTTTGTGGTGGCAAAGAACTGGAAACTGAGAGGATGCCCATCAACTGGGGAATGGCTGAGTAAGTGATGGGATAGGAAGGTTATGGAATATTATTGTTCTGTAAGGAACGAGGAGCAGAAAAGCCTGGAACGACTTACCTGAACTGATGCTGAGTGAAGTGAGCAGAAGCGTTGTACACAGAAACAAGATTATGTGATGAAGACCTATGATAGATCTTCTTCTTCTTAGCAATTCGGTAATCCCAGACAATTCCAATAGACTTGGGATGGAAACCGCCATCTGCATCCAGAGGGAGAACTAGGGAGACTGAATGTGGAGCAAAGCAGAGGATTTTCACCTTTGTTGTTGTTGGGTTTTTCTTTCTTATGTTTTTTTTCCCCCTTCTGGCCTTATTTTCTTGCCCAATGTGACAAATATGGAAGTATGTTTAAAAGGATCATACATGTATGACCCATAACAGATTGATTGCTGTCTTGGGAAAGAGGGATGGAGAAAAAGGGGGCCCCAAACCTTACAAAAATGAATATTGAAAACTATATGTGTGTTTGGAAAAATAAAATTTAATGAAAATTAAAACAACATTGGCTTTTCATATCATGCACAACAGAGTCTCAAAGTTGTCCCAAAAAGAAATAGTCAGCATTGGAAAATAAGGGGCGCTACTCAGGCTGAATTACTTTGACTGTACAATTGTTGAACTCAGAATGGATTCTCCTAACAGCATTACCATTCAGTCCATGTTTCTCCCATTTTCTCCACAAGGTTATTTGAGAGACTGTGTTCAAAGTTTTGCTGAAGTCCAAAAGATGCTATGGCTATGATATTTTCATAATCTATTCATCAAGTAGAATTAGAATTATGAAGAACATTGGTAAGAGGCAAGAGTAGCTCATGTGCTTCCCTGGAACCCATGCTTTGTCAAGAAATCTAGGGGAAGTCAGGAGGATCTGAGTTAAAATCTGGCCTCAGACACTTAACACGTCCTAGCTGTGTGACCCTGGGCAAGTCACTTAACCCCAACTGCCTCAGCAAAAGAGAGAGAGAGACAGAGAGAGAGAGAGACAGAGAGAGAGAGAGAGAGAGAGAGAGAGAGAGAGAGAGAGAGAGAGAGAGAGAGAGAGACAGAGAGAGAGAGACAGAGAGAGAGAGAGAGAGAGAGACAGAGAGAGAGAGAGAGAGAGAGAGAGAGAGAGAGACAGAGAGAGAGAGACAGAGAGAGAGAGAGAGAGAGAGACAGAGAGAGAGACAGAGAGAGAGAGAGAGAGAGAGAGAGACAGAGACAGAGAGACAGAGAGAAATCTAGTGGAAGTCCCCCAGAATTTTACGTGGATCCCCCTGATGGAGGGATTTGCTGTATGATGGAGAGAAGAAGTTCGTGGGATGTCATCAGTACCATTCAATTCAACAAACATTTATTGAGGGCTGCTGTGTGCCAGTCATTCAATAAGCATTTATTACTATATGCCAGGAGTTATCTTAGGTGCTAAGAATACAGAGAACGTCAAAAGATAGTGCCTGCTCTCAAGGAGCTCTTATTTTAATTGGAAAGGCATTTCTAGGCACTAGAGATATAAGGACAAAAGCAGAATAGTGCTGGCCCTCAAGAAGCTCACATTCTGCATGGGGCAGGAGGAAGAATACAACGTGTTCTCAAAATAAGTAATTATAAGGTAATTTCAAGAGGTACTGGATGCTAATAACCACATGGGGAAGGAATAGGAGTGAGTCAAGACTTTGTGGGGGAGGTACCATTGAGCCATTTTGTGTAGGAAATTGGACATTCTCTAAAACGTGGAGATGAGGAGGAAGGGCACATTTTGAGGGAATGCTTGCATTGTTCGGATCCACTGGTCAACGGTCAAAGTGTCACTATAGTGTGGTGCTCTTGAAAGACAGAGGAGGGGCGGCTAGGTGGCACAGTAGATAGAGCACCAGAAGGACCTGAGTTCAAACAGACACTTAAGACTTCCTAGCTATGTGACCCTGGGCAAGTCACTTAACCCCAACTGCCTCAGGAAAAAAAAAAAAAAAGAAGAAGAGGAAACTTACTGTGGTGTGGTTCTTAGAACTCATGGCAGTTCCTGGTCGCCACTACTAATGCTAAACCTGGAAATGACATTAGCAACATGGGTGCCCATCCTTGTGGCACAGTGTCATGGTACATCTTCAAATGTAAGCCATCCTTTCTTGGACCTGCATCCTTAGCTAAGTTTTTCCTCAATGTCAGCACCATCCCCTCCCAAGTCAGGCTTAAGGTCCATGCTGCCCCGAGACTTTTGCTACTGCCTCCTGTCCCCCAGAGGAAAGGGACGGGAAGCTTTGAAATCCATTCTGACAAAATGTTCTTCTTATCCATTCTTTTGGTTCCTTTTTCTTACACTAAAATAAATAAATAAATGAAAAATTAAAAAAAAAAAAGGAAATTGGATCTCTGCCCAGAGCTGGAAGTACAGCTGCATTTTTGGAATTAATTAAATACCCTCGAACTTTTCACAGTTTCTCTTAGTAACTGCAATGGATCTAAAAAGAGCATTCACCAGAGGAATGCCTTGTGTAATCCAGCTTGATGTAGGTGGTCCAGAAACTGCTCATTGGATCTGCGTGCTTAGCAAAGGTGATCACAAGGGGGGAAAATGCCCTTCTGACAAGAGTTAAGTCCTCTAAGCTCCCCTTCTGAGAAGAACTCAGACTTTCTGCAGTGTCACACAAGGCCGCAGAGCCCACCACACCTCCTATTGTGTTGCCACTCAAGCTCTCCGGTCTTGACTGTAATTACATCCAGCCCGTGCTTCCTCCATCAGCTTTGTTGACTTTTGGAACGCTTGGTATCTGAGCTCTGGTGTTGATTCTATCTTTCAGGGAAAGAAAATCCCCCATTTCCGATCTCTGACATGTACAAATTGATGACTCGATGGCTCCCAGATCACGTGGACGTTGCCTTGCCTTGGCCCCCGCTGGGCCCGAGTCCCCATGATTTCCATGACTGGGGTCTTTCTTTACCCTGATTTCTTGGCATTTTTTCCGCTCTTAATTTCTTCCTTTGTCTCTCAGGAATCAGACATGCTGTCGGAAGGAAGCCCCTTGACAAAATCATTTGTCAAGGATGCTGTTACCTAGAGACCCCGGCAGTTTTTTGCTTAGAGCTTCTGCCTTCCATGCTTCAAATTATTCTCTCTGGCTGTTTTTTCCTCCTTCTCATCCTCCCCCTCCTTGGTTTTTTCATGAAATATTTTTCTGTGAGCAAAATAGATTTTTTTTTAATGTCACTATGTTGTTTAACTAGGGATCAAGTCCAAGTTACCAGGCTCTGGTAACCGAGTAAGTTCATTCTTTGCATTGGGGCCAATCCTTTTAAGAGCTCAGTTTCATTGGAGGGAATGATCCAGAGGCACCAGGCTGGAGCCCTTCATTAGGGAGAATAAACAGAAAGCGCCTCCCGACTTCCGACTCTCGACTCCCGACTCCCGACTCCCGACTCCCGATTCTCGACTCTCGACCCAGGACTGGACTACAAAACCCATTCCCGCTTCCATCCCACCCCCAGCCCAGCTAGGTAGGGCAGAGTCAAGCAGAGCTGGTTCAAATCCTGCCTTAACTTGGTGAGCCTGCCAAATCACCGAATCCTTCTGGGTTTCAATGATCTCATCTGTAAAATGGGAATAATAAGAATCCCCGCTTGACAAGACTGGTCTAAAAATTATGTGAGATAGCGCACGCAGAGTGCTTTGCTCCCCTTAAAGCACTGTACAATTGCTTAAGATGTGACAGGAATGGGAATTTTCATCCCTCCTCGTGCTCCACAGAGCTCTCAGCTTGAAGGAGGCCTGTTGGAGCAGCTGCTGCAGAGGTGCTTCCCTGGGCTCGGCTCCCAGGAGCGGCTCTTCTCCACCGGGGCTCAGGGGCAAGCAATCTTGAGGGGAGAAGTGCTGTTCTCAGGGCTCTGGGGCTCCCCTGCCTGTTGGTGGCAGCGGCCTGGAGAGGTTGGCCATGGACTGACCATTTTTTTTCACATAAAGCAGCACATGAAGCCCCTCCACCATCTCTCTCTGTTTCTCTGTCTCTCTGAGTCTCTGTGTCTCTCTCTCTGTCTCTCTCTCTCTCTGTCTCTGTGTCTTTATCTCTGTTTCTGTCTCTATAGCTCTGTCTCTGTGTCTCTATATCTGTCTCTATCTCTGTCTCTCTGTATATCTGTCTCTGCCTCTGTCTCTATCTCTCCCCTCTCTCCTCTCTCTTATTAATATTTTTTAATTAACAAGAATTTCTTTTTCTTCCTTACCTGCAGCCCCGCTCTGTACATATCCATCTGACTGTCCCAGCTACCTTGGCAGAAGTCTCCACTGCAGCTTCCCTCCCCATTAGGAGTTCTTCCTCTGAGAAGTTTCCCAGGACAAGGTCTCGTGTCCTGGACAAAGCTCTGCCTCTTACCACACACTTTTTTTCTTTCCCTTCTTCTTATAGTAACAACAAGTAGCATTTGTGTGGATTTACTTTAGTTATTCTCTTCTTTAATTCACCACAATCCTGTGCAGTGGGTGCTAGTATTATTATTCCCATCATGCAGAAGGGAAAACTGAGGCTAAGAGTAATTTGCTGAGTCACTTTAGATCAGTGGTATACAACTCAAACAGAACCAGCTACATGCTGATTCATTAGCACAGATGAACATTATCCACGTTGCGTTGCATCTTCCTTATTTCTGAGTGCATTCTACTCTGTTCAGATCACATGCAATGGGGATTTAGTGGGAGGTCCACAGTTGGACACAGCTTTGGTGGGGGACGTTCCCATGGCCCGGCCCAGCCGGCTAGTTCAGCTGATAACATTTTACAGCTAGGGGAAGAGTGGCAGGATGTTGTCTTGTCACCTTACTCAGCTTTTCTGCTCCCACGAGGATGTCTCAGTCAGAAAGCTGGCCATCCTCACGATGATCCCACCCCTCTTAAGGGGATTCTTTCCTTAAAAGATGGACACATTGGTAGGCGTTTGGGGGTAAGTCCCAGGTTTCTTACTAGTGACCACAGTTATGACTTTCTTTTCTTCAATACTTTTACAAAGCTCAAAGTGATTGACTTTGGGCCATTGAATTATGTTCCTGAGCTGCAGTTTCTCCATCTGTAAAATGGGAGCGTTGGGCTGACGACTTGCTTGGTTCCATCTCATGCTAAATCCATGTGCCAAAGGCTCTGTGATCATGGGAAACTCATTTACCTGCCCCGGGTCTCAGTTTTTTCATCCACAGAATGAAAGGGTTGGATTTGATAGTCTCTGAGATTCCTTCCCATGATCCTTTGAGCTTGACCAAATTCCTTAATCTCTCTAAGCTTGACTTTCATAACCTGTAACTCAGGGGTAATAAGTTGTAGCTTTGTAATCTCAGGACTGTGGTCAGGAGAAATGAAGCCTTTATTAAGCACCTCCTGTGTACCAGACTCTGAGCTAGGTGCTGAGGATGCAAAGCAAAAATGAGACCATCCCTGCCCCCAAAGAGCTCACATTCTACTGGAGAATACTCCGCGTGCACAAACAAATGGCCTTTGGCCCATGCTCAGATCTCCTAAGATGGTGGAGCCCGTGTGACTGACCCCAAGCCTGTTCCTGAGAGAACACATGGAAATAGCTGCTTTCTGTTGGTTTCCCATTGGAAGGCCTTTGAATCCATCTGACTGAGGCTTTTCCAGGGATGGAGATCTTATTCACTCATAAAGTAAGCTGGGCAGGGAAGGTCACTTTCCCCTCCCTTCTGTACACACACACACACACACACACACACACACACACACACACGTGTATGTGTGTGCATTTGGCTCCAGAATTGTAATTTTTTCAAAGTAGGTAATTCCTAGTATGGAAGAACCTCCCACTAATGAACAACTAGCCTATAAAATCGATCACCTTAGAGAGTTGGTTAGGGGCACAGAGAGGTTCCTCAATCAACGACTTGAAAAGCATTTATTAACCACTGTGTGTTATATCCCCAGCGAGGTGCTGGGGAGGGATTTTTTTAAAAATGAAGTCTCTGTTCTTAAGGTGCTCTGTGTGTGTGTGTGTGTGCACGCGTGCGTGTGTGCATGTGACAGACAGAGACACACAGAGAGACAGAGACAGAGGGACAGAAAGAGAGAGAGAGAGAGAGAGACAGAGAGAGAGAGAGAGAGAGACAGAGACAGAGACAGAGACAGAGACAGAGAGACAGAGACAGAGACAGAGACAGAGAGAAAGAGAGAGACACACACACACAGAGACAGAGACAGAGAGAGAGAGAGACAGAGACAGAGAGAGACAGACAGAAAGAGAGAGAGAGAGAGAGAAACAGAGACAGAGACAGAGACAGAGAGACAGAGAGAGAGAGGGAGGGAGAGGGCAAGCCTCATAAACATAATACATATACCAAGTAAAACAAGGTAAGGTGAGTGGGGATGGGGAGTAGTAAGGTGGGAAGATGCTCTCAGGAAAGGCTGTTTTCTATCAGTCCATGATATTACAGCTAGGACCTGTTTCACCCTCATTGTCTTGCTTCTCCAGCTGGCCCTGGACCTTGTAACGTAGCGGCATCAGAAAGGAAATGGCAACTTTATTTCTCCCCCAATTTGTAATTTAATAGGGACTTTTGGAACCTGGGCATTGGCAGCTCCCCGAGCCCCCAGTCTGTGCACTTTTGCTCAAATGGAATAAAGACTTTATGTAGAAAACCCCCCCGGTGCTGGAGAACCGCATTCAGAAGAGGGATGGAGTGTAATGGGAAACACACATGGGGAGAAGCCTGCGCAGGAGGGCCAGAGCCACCGGCCCCTTGTTTGTTTAGAAAAGTAAACATCGAGTTCCAATAATATGCCAAAAGCCTTAGATTTCCTACCGGTGAGAACACACACATTGAAGCCGCCACGGCGGGAGGAGCAGGTATCGATTTCAGACTCGGTTTTCCCCTCCTTCCATAATTTGAGCTTTTTCTTTCTTCTCTCTCTCTCTCTCTCTCTCTCTCTCTCTCTCTCTCTCTCTCTGTGTGTGTGTGTGTGTGTGTGTGTGTGTGTGTGTGTCTCTGTGTCTCTCTTTGTCTCTGTCTCTGTCCCTGTCTCTGTCTCTTTCTGTCTCTCTCTGTCTCTTTGTCTCTGTCTATCTCTTGTTTAAATATGTTAGGTATATTAGAAGTTAATATAATACATATATAGTGGAGTTGATATAAAGAGGGGAAAAAAAGATGAGAGAGTAGGTTAGAGACCAGGCCTATGACTTCCTTAGGATAGAGAACTCCCAGGGGAGGGAATGCCCTTCACCAATGCAGATCTGCTTCTTCAGGAACTTGGGGTCAAAGAGGATTTTTGGGGGAGGTTAAGGGACATACCCAGGACCCCACAGCCAGTTTGTCTAAAGGGATTGGGGGGGTCGAGGCTGATTTTCTCTTGTCTTGCTCTGCTAATAGGAAGAGCGTATCCTGTAGCACAGGCTCAGATTTGAAAGGTCGCACATGTGAGAGGAAGGACAGGAAAGCAGAAACAACACACACACAGAGCCCTGTGAGATGTAGTGCTCAGCTCGAGGTGTTTCTCTCTGCACGTGGGTGGTCCTGGGGTGCGGAGGGCTGCCAGGATTCACTGTGGGGTCAGGGTGTGCACTGGCCCTAAGGGGACCTTGTTTCTCAGGCTGATGGTGGCAGAATCCCGCCCTGGGCTCGGGGCCCTGCTGCCTTTCTGCTCCAGCCCAGCCACACCCTGATCATTCCAGACAGATGGGAGGGTGCCCTGGCCTCCCCAAGGCCTCCAGAGGAGGGTTCCTCCACCTCCCCACAGAACCCCAGAGCTTATGGAGCTTTGCCGTTGGGGGCATCCTTCTCATATGGAAGCGAAATGCTTTCCTGCTACTTCCCCCGGCAAAGGTCTCTGTGGAACTGCCAAGGCCGGGGTGCCAGCTCCCCGAGAGCCACGGGTCTGCCACGGCCCAGGTTCAGGGGCTCCTCAGTCTTTTCTTCTCCCGGCCAAATAATCCCCCTTTCTTTGGGTTTCTCCAAAGTGCAGGGACTTAGCAGAGTTTTTTTCTCCCATACATGGAAAGCTCTGAGACTGAATTTCAATTAAAATTCTGGGAAAGCTTAATGTTTCTTTTGTCACCTCCCACACTTATGGCGCTGTTTCTTTGAGAGTTGAAGCCAGTCTCGCTTAATTTGAAGAAATAGAAGGTCCTCTGTGATACAGGCAGGACTGAAAGGAGGAGGTGATGGTTAGAGGAATCGGAGGCCATAAGGGATCATGGGAGATGTGGTCCCTGGGGGGACACTGGTGAATAGGGGAAGTCATTCTGGACCTGGATTAGGTGTGGTGGGAGCAACATGAAAAGGGCGCCGGATCTGGATGGGGGGGCTTAATATGCCAGGCAGGATTTGCAGACAATTTCTTTTCTTTTTCCTTTTTTGTTTTTTTTCACGGCCAAACATTTGATCTTTTTTTTTTTTTCTTTTTACATTTTTTTTTAAAAATTAATTTTATAATTATAATTTTTTGACAGTACATATGCATGGGTGATTTTTTACAACATTATCCCTTGCACTCACTTCTATTCTGAATTTTCCCTCCTTCCCTCTAACCCCTCCCCTAGATAACAGGCAGTCTCATACATGTTAAATGTGTTATAGTATGTGTGCAGAACTGAGTTTCTTGTTGCACAGGAAGAACTGGATTCAGAAGGTAAAAATAACCTGGGAAAAAAAGACAAAAATGCAAACAGTTTACACTCATTTCCCAGTGTTCCTTGTCTGGTAGCTGATTCTGTCCATCATTGATCCATTGGAACTGGATTAGATCTTCTCTTTGTCGAAGATAGCCACTTCCATCAGAATACATCCTCATACAGTATTTTCATTGCCGTGTATAATGATCTCCTGGCTCATTTGCAAACAATCTCAAACATTTTTTCCCAGTTTATAAATGGTTTACTTCACAATTAGTCAGGCAACCAATTTTGTGATATGAGAGACCTGAGGAGGGCCAATGGACCTCTGGCACTCAGGTGTCTCATTACCTGAAATCCACCATTAGCCATTCATTTCCTACAGCCAGCCTTGAATGACTGTGTAAACAACAACAATAAAGGAAAGCTTTCCAAAGCTACCAGTTTGGATGCTCAGGAAACTTGTCGTCCACCTTCCATTAAAAAAATACCCTACGAGAATCTGGAAACAAACACAGGTTAGTGTCTGAATCAGCATCAAATTCAGGGCTTGTTGATTGAGTCCTAGATCTCTGTGTATCTGTTCGGGGATTGCAGTCTCCAGCAGTGTGTATTGGCAGTAAGAGCTGCATCCCAAGATCAGAGGTCCAGCACCAGGAAGTTCTGGGTCCCACCCCCATTCCCGCCTGGGTCAGGTACTCATTGGCACTCTGGTGTCCTAGCATGGGAAGGTGGACCAAGCATAAGGATGAGTTGACGAAACTTAAGAAATTAGCCCAGACGAGAGGAGCATCTGGGAGATGTGTTTCTCAAGTAATGGCTGGCTGTCTCTGGGAAGAGAGAACATCTTGTCTTCTTTGCCCCTGAGGGCAGAGCTGGGCAAAGAGGTAGGCTGAGGCTTGACTTCCGGAGAAACTTCCTAAGGCTCAGAGCTGTGACTTGGATGAGAGTTGGAGTTATTCCTTCTCTGGTTATAGAAGAGATGATTCTGCAGGTATGGGTTGGACTAAAACCAAATTCTGTTGAGTGATCATGGATTTCACCAAAAAGATTTGATAATATACTTAGGTTAGACACAACCAGATCAATATCAATCTACCAAACATTTATTAAGAGTTTACTATGTGTAGGTAGGATATTCTATAGACAGGAAAATCTGCGATCCACAGTGAGAAGTGAGTCTTCCTAGGATCACTTTTATCCTTAATGTTCTGTGACTCTTGATTCTATCACAACAGTTTACATCCACAAAGTCCTTTCATGTTTGCAAAGCACTTTATGCAGAATGGACCCTCCCAACAAGTTGGGGAGGTAAGTGTGAAAGATATTATTTTTCCATTTTCCATTTGAAGAAACTGAGGCTCAGAGACACAACTAGACTCTGGATTTGAACTTAGAGCATTCTTTTCCTATACTATGTTGTCTCAAAGTAGTCCTGAAGGGTGTCGTAATTAAGCATTTGTGGGCACTTGATGGCCATTTATAGACCTACTTTAGCTGTTGACCAGACTATTGGTGGAAGTTACAGAATAATCAGTGGATAGTTCCAGTCTCTAATGGAGTCTGAGACCAGGCCCCAAGTCTGACTTTGCTACGGCCTGGCTATGCAAACTTGGACCCCTCACATTCCATCCAGTGTTTCTTATCTGGGAAATGGCGACAATATTTGAACAACCTCCTCTCCATGCTTCTTGTGAGTAGCATGAAGAACATCATATCATTGATGTCTAAAGTGAGAATCACCATGGCCTATGAACCACAATGTGTGAGCTCCCTGTATTACTCTCTTCTCAGACTCAAATGATCAGAGTACCAGACACGGAGAGGGAAGCTATCATGAAACCTCCAAAGAGCCCACTGAGAATGTGAGAGCCACAAGATAGTCCTCGACTTCTTATTTTTTGTCATCAGCAGTTTCTATTTCTCATATACAGAAGATTGACAGAGGGAAAATGAGATAAAAGAGCACAAAATTTGGAATGAGATTGAGATTTAAATATCACCAATGTCATCTATTTGCTCTGTTACTATGGAAAAAATTACTTTAATTCTTTACAACTTACTTTTCTTCTTTGAAAATACCAGTTACATTTCATAATATATGAAATTCAGAATGAATTTTACTAATTTTCCATAAAATTACATATCACAGTCTGAACAGTAAGCATTTTTCATCCACTTGGTTTTCCCTATGTGGATGATTAAACCAAATTCTGTTGAGTGATCATGGATTTCACTGAGAAGGCTTGATAATATATTTGGATTAGATGTAACCGGATCAATATCAATCTATCAAATATTTACTAAGGGTTTACTATGTGCAGGGTATTCCATAGCCAGGAGAATCTGTGATCCACAGAAGTCTCTCTTCAATTTACATTCTATATTAGATTTCTTTCATGTGACTAGTAAATACCTTTGGTGATCCTACATATCTATGTTTTATTTCTGTTAGTGAGAGGCAATGCAGAGCAGTAGGTAGAGAGCCTACCCCAAGAGCCATCATTTCTGCTACCTATTGGTTATGTGATCCTGGAAAACTCTTTATTGTCATTTAAACTCTTATTGTCTCAGGAAACTTTGTGAGATAATAAATGAAAAATGAGTGCTGATCTCCATTTGTAAAAGAGGCTGCCTATCCTAATGAAATCATAGGTACAATAAAAAATGGCTTGAATAATCAAGAAGGTGATCCAATAAAGGTGTCTCTTCTGTTACCTCTATCCTGGAATCTTGTAAAATGTTAATGTCTATAAGGGAGGCACCTCTTTGGAAAGTAGGAGTGGTTTGCTTTGGGGCTTAATCCCTCCCATTGGAAAAATTAAGAAATGAGGAAGGAAGGAGAGAGGGTTTTTTTTTTTTTTTTTTTTTTTTTGTTTGTTTTGTTTTTGTTTTTGTTTTTGTTTTTGTTTTGTTTTGTTTTGGTTTGGTTTTGTTTTTTGTTTTTGTTTTGTTTTTGTTTGTTTTTTTGTTTGTTTGTTTTTTCTGTGAGGAGCTTCAGCAGAGACTTCCCAGCAGTTCCAACAGTCGGGTAATGGCTGCATGGACGGGTGTGGGACAGGATTACTGATGGCTGTTGTGAGATGGTTTTGCTGCTCGTTGAGAAAAGGAGCCCATGCTTGTGGAGAGATCCCAAGCAAGAGCAATATCATCTCCTGAACTGGTGAGAAGCTGGAAAACAGAAGGATGGATTTGCTGTAAGAACTCAGTCAACAAGCATTTATTAAATGCTTACTGTATGTCAAGCCCAGGGAACACAATACAAGCAGAAAGATGATCCATGTCCTCAAGGAGCTTATATTCTATAGGGGAACACAGTAGATGGGAGGAGCCGGGGGAGACCTGCTTGCCCAAGGAGCCCTCCTTAAAGAGAAGCTCTGGGAGGAGCTGTCCAATCAGCGGGAGAGGCTGCAGGAGGGCTGGAGGGAGATCCAAAGAGGAAGAAGTTTCTCAGGCAGACTGGAGTGGAAGGAAGGTCACTTCCTGGGGGTCACAGGTAATAATGACTGTGACAGGATTTGAACTTGGGTAAACAATCAGATTGCCTCTAATTAACTCCACCAGCCACCTCCACCCGCCTGGCTGCCTCCGTTTGGGGGGGAGGGTACATGAGTGATGGATGGGAGGAGAGGTTACCCACCTTATCTCGTTTCAATCACTGGAGCACTAAGGATCCACCTACAATGTGCTAGGCCCCAGGCGCTTCTTGACTCTCAGCTGGTCCTCCCCAGAGCCCGGAGACAACAGGGCAGGTGTTAGTATTACTATTTTTAATTGGGAGAAACAGCCTCAGGGAGCTGGAATGACTGGCAGCCCATTTCTAGGCATTGAGTTCTAGATGGGACTTTGGTAAGCTGGAAAGGGCAGAGAAGAGGGCAAATTGTAGAAAGAAGAGCTCTGAGCTTGTGCCTTTTAGGGACTGGGGTGAAAGGAGCCCCAGATTTATAGCCAGGAGACCATCCTATGGAAGAGAGAGACTATTCTCTTAGGACTGGAGACCAGAATGAGAGCCAGCCCCTTAAAGGCAAATCGTGTAGAAGTCACACAACTCCCCAACCATCAGAGCTGTCCCAGAATGCAATGGGCTCCTCCCACTAACCATTTAGTAGAGATTTAGTAAAGAGAATTCTTGTTCAACTCCAAGTTGGACCAAATGGTCTCCAAAGTCCCTTCCAGCTCAGAGCTTCTTGGGTGCTTTGAGCTACCCAAGGTTACACAGCTAGAAAATGATGATGACAAATTTTGATCCTCATCCCATCAACCCCATGCCTTGTGCTCCTGTCCCAGATCTGGTCTCTCTTGTTCTGGCCAAACTCAAAGTCCCAGCAGTAAATGGCAGCCTGTCACCTCCCCTCCCTGCCATGCTTAGTCTCTGGGACATTCAGGACTTTTGGTCACCCAACAGTATGAACACTGTCATTGCTTAGCGGGCTGTGGTCACAAAGATGGGAGATGAGAGCCCCCCCCCCTCAATCTCCTTAGCTTTACCTAACACCTTGTTCCATCAGGACTCAAGTAAGAACACATGCTTGTCTCTGTATATGCAGGTACACATGGATGTTCAGGAGTTAGCCAGAGACCCTGTCCAGTGCCCTATGTGAGTGCACACACATGTGTACATGAGTGTACATTTGTGCATGTGAGTTATGAGTGCATTTGTGCATGTGTGATCACATTGTGTATTTGTGTATGTGTGCACTGTCTTATCTGCATGTCCATGTGTACGCACTGCATCTGTGTATGTGTGCAATGTGTGAGTACATGATTGTGCATGTGTGTGCATTCACATATGTAAGACCAGGACCTCAGACTTTACATAGTGAGGAAAGAAGCATTTGTTTTCTACAGCTCATGACTCATTTGATCTTGGGTGAGTCTCATATTCTCGATGGGCTTGATTTTCTCATCTTTAAAAAGGAGAGGTTGGACTTCTGAGATTCTTTCTAACTCTAACTTTGTGACCCCATAATCCTGATTTTCACTCCTCACAAATGGATCCTGAGGGACCTCGGGTTAAACCTTTCCAAAGTATAAATAGCCACGGTCTCGAAAAATTGCCTAATGTCATGGGGTTCCTCCAAAAGACCATAAGCCCTGAGAGGGCAGGACCGTTTCATCTCAGTTCTTAGCCCAGGCCTTGGACATAGGGTGTGATTAATAAATTCTTATTAAGTGTTATTGAGTTGGAATGATTTAGCATTCCTTGAAGGAGAGGGCTGAGAAAGCAAAGAGAGCCCTGTAACTCTCCCCTTCAATTTTCATTAGAACACACTCCTTTTTCTGCCGTCCTCTCCATGGTTACCTGATACCTGCTTTGTATGCTTTTTTTTCTTTTTTAAAAAATGTGCCTATGTCTCATTTAATATGTCTCATTTCTGCCATTCACATTCAGGTGTCTCGAGAACAAGGGCTGGTTTTCATTTCTGTCTGTGTCCCAGGTGCCTGGCAATTTCTTGGCACATAGTTGATGCTTAATAAGTGCCAATGGATTCATTGTTTGATTGAAGGATAACTGCTGTAATCCTTGAAATCACATCCCTTGTGGCAATCATGATCTCAGATAAGAAAAAAAAAGCAAAATTAGTCCTAATTAAAAAGATAATCAGGGAAACTTCATTTTGCAAACCACAGACAATGAAGAAATATCAACAATTTTTACAACAAATTTCTCTGGTAAAGGTCTCATTTCTCAAATATATAGGCAAGTGAAGTCAAATTTATGAAAACTATAAGAATCATTCCCTAATTGATAAATGGCCAAAGGATAGGAATAGTCAATTTTTAGAGGAAAAAGGTGTATCTATAGGTGTATAAAAGTGCTTCAGATCATTGTTGCTTAGAGAAATTCAAATTAAAACAACTCTGAGGTACCACCTCATACCTAACATAAATACCAAATGCTTGAAGGGATGAGAGAAAATAGGTACATTAATAAATCGGTGGAGTATTGAATCAATGGAACTATTTTGGAGAACAATCTGGAACTGTGTCTATAGGAATATAAAACCACACTCACTCTAATCCAGCAATACTTCTAGTAGGGTTGTACTACAAAGAGATCAAAGGAGAAGAACCTATATGTGCAAAAAATATTTATATTAGCTTTTTTTGTGTGGTGGCAAAGAATTGGAAACTGAGGGGATGTCCGTTAATTAGGGAATGGTATATGATTATGATGGAGTTCAAATTGAAGCATAATTTTTCCTTCCTCCTTCCCTTTCTTCCTTTATTGAAGGAGGTGGAAAAGCACTGTACTTGGAATCAACAAAATCCTAAGTTCAGATACCATCTTGTTTGATTTGAGCAAGTCTCACTTTGCTCATTTGTAAAATGAAAAAAAAAAATGGAAACACTATAATTCCTGTAGTACTTATTCCACAGGGTTATCATGAGGATCAAATATCACCCACTTTAAAGGAATCTGTACATGTTAAGTATTATGATCATGTCAAAAATAATAATAGGTCTGGCTGTGTGACCCTGGGCAAGTTACTTACCCCTCAGCAAAAGAAAAAAAAAATAATGATAGAGTTTGGCACTTGAGAGCCTGGTCAACTAATGAGCTTAAATGGATAAGGCCACTGTAGAGCTTGGATGAGTGAGAATTCTGTGCTTTTTGGAGAGATCTGAACATCCCTAGGGAGAGATTCAGTATGAGTACTGAGATAACTTTTATAGTCTTTTGCTCTTCCTTCTTGGAAAAGAAAGTGAGACAATCAAGGTCAAGCTTTTCATCCTGATGAAATTGTCTCAGATTGTCCATAGCCAGCCAGCAGCAGCCAGGCTAAAGTATCTTATGGGCATGAAATGTCCCAGGAGGTCCTCTGACCTCACCTGCCGGGACAATCCTAATCCAGAACTCAGAAATGCCTCTTGGCAGAATCTCTTCCCTTAGACCAATGTCATATGAGCTCCTTAGCAAGACCCCATGAGGCAAAATATACCCATTTTGTGTATATGTGTGTGTGTGTGTGTGAGTGTGTAGGTTAGTCATATTGAAATATGGATGGGGGCTTGCCTCATATAATTGAAGCTACAATCATATTCAAATTCACTATTAATAGGCTCTATGTTCTTTGTTCTTTGGTGACATTGAATATCAAATCTTCCACTCGGACTTGAGCCCAACAGAACTCAGCCATAGCTTCTTTGAGCAGTTAATTTGGCCTTTTACTATATTTCACTCTTTCACCAGATGGTGTCTCTCAAGCCTCTCAGCTGAGATCTTTCCTGGCTGAAAGAAAGCTGGCATCCTTATTGTTTGGTTGGTTTCATTTAACTACTGTAAATATAAGCGTACTTGCCGTCAACATTCTACAGGAAAGTTTTGGTCTGAATCAGAAATGCCCTATTTTCCTATAGCAGAACGAACTGGAAAGAAAAAACTGAATTTCTTTGAGCACATCTTTCATTATTCCATGATGTGTTTAGAAATTCTGGAGGGGAAAATCTTCAAAAAAGGACGCTAAAGTATATTAAGATGCTTCACTTATCTGTGCACTGAGGTTGAACTGTCAGTAGATGATGCCAGAGTGACATCTTTTCATCGAAAGCATCCTAACCTTTGACATTCAGACTGAGATGAAAGGGACAAGATTGCACTGTGGGCTGCACTTTTGAAGAAGATGTGCTGCCAAGTGGAGAGCCTGAAGGAAGATGGCAAAATCAAAGGAAATAGAAGGGCCTCTGTTAAAAAAAATGCCAGCAGATCCCAAGAAAGCGATCAGGCGTTGGTGAAGAAAATTTCACAGAGGTCTACTTCCCTCCCTACTTTGGGCTGCTGAGATTTGTAATTCAACCATAAGAAAGTGTAGACAAAAAAAGAAAAGAAACAATATCATCTTGTGGAGAGAGAGAGAGGGGGAGAGAGAGAGAGAGAGAGAGAGAGAGAGAGAGAGAGAGAGAGAGAGAGAGAGAGAGAGAGACAGAGAGAGAGAGAGAGAGAGAGAGAGAGACAGAGAGAGAGAGAGACAGAGAGAGAGATAAAGAGACAAAGAGATAAAGAGACAGAGAGACAGAGAGAGACAGAGAGAGAGAGAGAGAGAAAGAAAGAGAGAGAGAGAGAGAGAGAGAGAGAGAGAGAGAGAGAGAGAGAGAGAGAGAGAGAGAGAGATTAAATACTAACTCTGACACAAATTATCCATGGAACCCTGGGTAGAATATTGAATCTCTCAATGCTCTAAGTAACTTTTTAAGACTAGGTAATAGAGAAGATGCCAGCTTGCAATGGTAGAGGGACTTTCCTCATCTGGGAGTTCCTTATACTAACTAAATTACAGATCCCATTCTATTCCTCTCCATATGAATTTGTCATGGACAAGATGGTGAGATCATTTGAGGGTGTTCTCTGATTAAGAAGAGATCTAGCTGGAACAAATGTGCTGGTATTAAACAAATAGGAGTGTGCTGTTTTCCTTAATCCTGTTTTCTCTCTTCTGGTCAATTCTGGGTTCAACATTTTCCCCTCACATGGTCTGTTCCACATTGGCGAGCCAGTGAGCCAGTTTGACTGACTTCCTGTCCCCACTTAAGCTGATACAATGCACTATCCCTTCATTTGGAATATTTCTTTTCCTCTTGGTTTCCATGACACCATACTCTCCTAGCATCCCCCTTTACATCCCTACCTCCTCTGGTTTATTTATTAGTTCCTGTTCTGCTTACCTCTCCAATGCTGGTATTCTCCAAGGTTCTATCTTGGGCTCTCTCCTTTCTCCCAGGCAAACTCATTCAACCAACGGCCTTCAGTTAACATTTATTTATTTTCAGTCCCAACCTCTTTTCCAGGTTCTAGGTTGGAATCTCCAGCAGTTGGCTGACTCCTATTTTCCTCAAGAATAATCAACATGTCATCAATCAACAGATGTTTATTAAGTCCCAGTGACTTGGACAGTAGCTGGAAACTGCACAACTAAAATTCATGTAGGGCGGCTGGGAGGCAAGACCTCAAGGGCCACACTTGCACTTTTTTCTGTAACTTTGTTTTGATTCAGGGGAAAAACCTGTTATCGCCATCACATACCATTTTGCAGTATGAGAATCAGGAAGCCAGAAAGACTTGACCTTGAGTCTAGTCACTGATACATACTTGCCAGGTAACCCTGAATAAGACATTGACTTCTCAGTGCTCCAGGCACCTCTCTAAGACTAAAAGTTGCCCATGAAGTACCAGTCTGCATTCACAGCAAGAGAGTCCTAAACCAAAGAAACTCCAAGAGCCTACCTTTCTCCCATTTTTATTTTATCAATCAACCAATAACATTTACTAAGCACCTACTGTGTGTCAGGCACTATGCTAAGAACTAGGGGTACCAAAGGAAGCAAAAGGAGCTTACAATCTATTGGGGGAGGCCGTACAATAAGCAAACACTGATGTACAAACAACCACCATAGAGGATAAGAGAGGATTAACATAGGAAGCATACTAGAATTAAGAGGGGTTAGGGAAGGTTGGATTTTAGTTGGGACCAGAGAGGTCGATAATTAGAGCAGAGGAGAGAGTTCTCCAAGTACGAGGGGGAACCAGAGAATACTTAGAAGTGAGAGAGGGAGTGCCTTCGTGGAACAGCCAGGAGGGATTGAAGAATATGTGGAAAGAAGAAGAAGAATGGAGAGGGAGGAGGGGACTGGGTCATGAAGGGCTTTAAATGCCTAACAGATCATTTTGTACCTCATCCTGGAGGCAAGAAGGAGCCACTAGAGTCTATTGAGTAGGAGGTGAAAGCGTGCTCAGATTTGTGCTTTAGGAAAATGTGTTTATTGGTTCAATGGAGGATAGAATGAAGCATGGAGAGACATCAGGATGTTAGCCATGGCAGAGAAGAGAAGGGGACGTGTTCAGAAGATGTTACAAAGGTAAAAACAACAGGTGCTGGCAGCAGATAAGATACGGGAAGTGAGAGACAGTTTGTCTGTATATCCTCTCCCTCTCATGCATCCCTGGATATACAGGATAGGTGCTCAGTGATGCCTGTTGGAGACACAATATATGCAAAGAAAGAACAGCGGATCTGGAGTGAGGGGAGACATCGGTTCCATTCTCAGACTGTGGGATACTGAGCAAGTCCTATCATTTCTCTGAGTCTCAGTTTCCTCAACTTTAAAATGGGGGTAAATTCTTCAAGGGATGTTATGAGGAACAAATTTCATGATGCTCTTGACCAATGGGAGCCATTATCATATATTTGTTGTACATGAGTCATTGGTTCTTACTCAAGGTTTCATTTTCTCTATACCTTGAAGCTAAAGGCAGAGAAGCTCCTGAAGCGGCCACCCTACTTGGCCCTGGGAGCCTCTTTACTTCCCTCCTATGATCAGTTTAGTCACTAAAAGAGAAATGATAGTAGCCATATAGACCCAAGGGATCTCTGGATAGAATCTAATCTTGAACAGAAAAGAAAATTGCACCATTCTTTCCACTAAGGACAGCTGATAGTGTAGCAGAGAAAACATTGGACTCAGAGTTAGGAAGATCAGTGAAAATCTTATTTTAAACACTTGACAGTCTCTGTTTGCTTTAGTTTCCTCATTTGTAAAAAGGGATTAAGCAGCACCTACCTTTCAGAGTTATTATGAAGATCAAACATAATATTTGTAGAACAATCAGCACATAGCATATAGTAGATGCTATCTACATGCTTATTTCCTTCTCTTTTTTTTTCTCTTCCCATTTGCTTTTCTTTATCACACATAGAGCCAAAATAAATCACTTTTCCCCATGCATAAGCTCAGAGAGGCATGGAGAGTTAGAGTTCATGTGGAAAAGAACTGATATTTTTAACTGTCTAAAAGGTCAAGACAAATCAGCAGTGACGAGGCAGAGAGAAGATAATGGTATTATGGTTTCTAACCATACATTGAAAGAGGCACAGTGTTCAAAGCAAGAGAGATGCTCTGCTCTATTCTGACCTGATCAGATCACATTTATAGGCTTTTTCTCAGTATTGGGCATCACAGTTTATGAAAACCATCGAGTTAAAGTGCATCAAAAATAGGTAAGTCAGGAGAGGCTTTAAGACCATGATGTATGAGAACTAAATTGCTTTCAACTGGGAACTCAGAAACTGAGAAGTTTTGACTTAGAATAAAGGTTTAACAGAAAATTCCTCTCCTCAAGTCTCCTAAACCACTCATTTTCCTGGCTACCCTCTTTTTCTTTTTTTTTTCTTAAGTCAGAAAATAGGGAATACTCTTCTCCCCTATCCTACACTTTAAATACCTGATCTAACTTTGACCAACAGGTGGCTCTTATTTTAATTAAAATCCAGCTTCTACTTATGACCTTTATCCCACTGACTTTCATTATTTCTATAACTTGCCCCTCCACTTCACCCCCTTCATCTCTCTTTAGTCTTCAATCTCTCCCTGTGCACTAGTTCCTTCGAATTACAACCTCTGTGTCTCAGGCTACTCTCCTAAATCTCTTTTCCTTTTACTCCTGGTGTATGTGATTCCTGTTCTTTCTCTTTCTTGACCTTGTGCAATTGTGTTTCCATCTTTATCCCTCAATTCAAATTATTCTCTTCAAGCTTATAAACAGCAAACTAGGCTGACCTTTCTGTTCATTTTTTCCCTCACTCCTTGTTCTTCTCATCTCAGTAGCATTTGTCACTGTTCACCCTGTTCTTGGTGCTTTTTGTGACATTGCTCTCTCTTGGTTTTTTTTAGCTGTGTAACCCTGCTTTCTCAGTCTATAACAATCCTTCCTGTTGTGTTGTGATGTCCCCCAAAGCCCTGTTTTCAGTCATCTTCTCTCTTTACAACTTTGACCAGTGGTCTCCTCAGCTTCCAAGGGTTTTGAGAATGCTTTTGTGCCTCTGACTGCCAAATGTATAATCCAGTCTCCATTTATCTCTTGAGATCTAGGTCAAAATGTTGACTAATGGTTGGATGTCCCTAACTAAAAGGCCCACAAGAAGCTCTACATTGTACAAAAGAGAAAAATATACAATCTTTATCCCCACACTTACCACTACTCTACACGTCTTCATTTCTGCTAAAGGTTCAATCATCCTTCCAATCAGCTGATTGGGCAAGCTCAGTCATCTGTGTCTCTCCCCATCAGTCATTCTCCATCTCCAACTCTGAATCTGAACAACTATCCCTCTCTGAGCTCACTCATCAATCACTTGAGGTGGAGCCCTCATCACTTGTTGCCTGAACTATCACAATAGCTTCCCATGATTACTATGCAGACAATAACAAGAGTAACTAATACTCATATAGCACCTATTATGTGCTTCCCTATCCTAGGTCTAGCAGTCTACCCACTATACCATCGAGCTATTCCAGATTCTATACCTAACCTTAGTATCTCTCTTGAAATGTATTCCCACATCATCACCTTTTAGACACCTAACTGCGTGATCCATGGGCATCTCAAAATTACCATGCAATGTAAAAAAAATGAAGGAATACCAGCATTGGAGGAAAAAGACCTGGGTTCAAATACTGTCAAATACTTATGCCTTTGAGACTTTGGATGGCACTGAACCACCATATTCCTAATATGAAAAATAAGAGGATTGGGTCAATCAGCCTTAGAGTCCCTTTTGGCTCTAGGGATTTAGGATTTATAATCCGATATCCAAAATGAAACTTGGTATCTTTCCTTGAAAAGGAGCCCTCTTTGAAACTTCTCTACTGCCGTTGAGGTGCCCTCCCCTCCTCACTCTAGTTTACAATCCCATTACTGTTCATGCACTCTAGGTGTGTACCAAGTACCAACACTGGTCCTGACTTTTACCTTAGCATGATCTCTCTTAAATGCATCCTCCCTTTCACCCTCCCAGGAACCCCTCCCCCTCCAGATACAGGCTCTCATTATCTTTTTTCTTGGAAGACAAGTCCCCTTCTCACTGAAGTCTCTGCCTTGAATTTCTCCCCCTTTCAGGCTATCTTCCTCCTAGCTGTCAAAGGGATTTTCCTGATGTGCAGCTGTGACCACATGTTGGACTGCCTTTTTTTGGCATTCAGCAATATTTTATTTTCCCACATACAGGTAAAGATATTTTCCGTGTTCATTTTTGTAAAACTTTGTGTTCTAAAGTTTCTCCCTCCCTCCCTTACTTCCCTCCTCCCCAAACAGAAAAGCTTTAATTTCCTTAAAGACTTGTCCCATGCTGAAGCCTTTATTGTTCCCACGGGGTAGGAGGTGCCACAATGCAGAGGGCCTGGGGTCAAGTTCCTGAGTTCAAATCTGGCCTCAGATACTTCCTAGCCGTGTCACTTGACCTATTTGCCTCAGTTTCTTCATCTGCAAAATGAGCTGGAGAAGAAAATGGCCACCACTCCAGTGTCTTTGCCAAGAAAACCCCCAGTGGGGTCCCAAAAGGTCAGTTACAACTGAAATGACTGAACTGTAAAGTTGTCAGTGGTCTCACCCTCCCTGTTAGCATGTTGGGTTACATTTGGAGTGCTTGACCTCAGATTACAAGCCTAAGAAGAGGGGGTGAAAGTCGGGGAGGGCAGATTCCTGCTGTCCCAAAGCACCCCCCAGCTCAGCCACATCCACTCCCACCAGGGTCTCTCTGCCACAATCATGGCCTTTCGCTCCTGCCATAGTTTGGCCCCATCAGATCTGATTCTTCTGCCAAACTGGATGAAACACCTCAGTAAGTTATTTTCCCTTTGTGTGCCCCAGTTTCATCTTCTAAAAAAATGTGGGATGTGGTGGATGACCCCCAAATTCCTTCTCAGATCTGACTCCAAGATTTCTATGAAATGTTTTAAAGAGAGGAAAAGCAGTAGGAAGGGACATTCTACTTTCATTAATAGTCTGCCAGTCAATAAGCATTTATTGAGCACCTACTGAGTACCAGGCTTTACAAATATTAATTTGGTTACATGGAGGAACAGGCCCTCCTTCGTGGGCCGATGGTGTGAAGGAAAAGGCTGCTCAGGAGAAAGAAGACTGAAGCTGAGATTCTTGGAAGGCTTTCGGCTGTGTTTTGAATTATATGATTATTTCTCTGGATCAAAGAGCAGGTTGGCAGACACTTGTTAGAGAAAGCACTGAAACCCTGCCAGGATCTCTGAGCAGATCTGCTCAAGAGGGAAGAACTTTTAAGAAATGGTAATTATGCTGCATGTTAGCCATTCTCCTAATTGCTGAGGCGGGCTTGCCCTCCATCCAAGCAGACAGTGACAGCACTGACCTTCTCCTCGGCTGTCTTGGAAGGCTCAGGCCTGGGAAAGACTGAGTTTCAGGGAGAGGCGCTTTGTCAGGGCAGCAGCCAGGGCCTGGCAAGGTGCTCAGAGGGCACGTCACCCCTGGGTGAGGCCGGCCATGCAGAGCTGGGTTGAGCTCGGCACCCTGTGGAAAGCTGACTCTGCCTCGGCCTCCCAAGGATGGCCCTCCAGTGCCTGCCGCAGGATCAGGACCTCTCCCCTTTGGTCCAGAGAACCCCACGGGTCTGGCCTCCCTCTGGCCTGACTCCAGCTCCTCCTGGAGCTGCTTGTCAGGACACTAGGCTTCCCTCTAACACTAGGAACTGCATCAACCCACGGAGACTATTGAAACTGGGAGTTGATGTGAGATGAGTTGGCCCCCAAAGACAGTTTACGAGGCAGCTCTGTCTGCCCTGGTTGAAGGAACACATTCTGTCTTTCTGGGGCCTCTTGGGACCAGCCGCTGTGCTGGAAAACACTTTGGTGGGCCTGAGCTCAGCTGCTCATTTCCAGAAGGCCCTGTGGCCAAGAGCTCCCCCAAAGTCACCCAGGGAGTTTTCTCAGATGAGATGCAAGCCCAGGGCTCCCTGATTCCAAATTGCCTGTTTTCCCAGGGCATCCCCCTTTTATTTTAGAGCCTCCATCTGGGAAAAGGGAACAAAATTCAAGAAAATGAGACTGAAGAAAAATGCTCACATTTCTTTTAACCCACTCTCCACTGTTTCCTTTCTCTTCCTCCTCCTCCTCCTCCTCCTCCTCTTCCTCCTCCTCCTCCTCCTCCTCCTTCTTCTTCTTCTTCCTCTTCCTCTTCCTCTTCTTCTTCTTCTTTTTCTTCTTCTTCTTCTTCTTCTTCTTCTTCTTCTTCTTCTTCTTCTTCTTCTTCTTCTTCTTCTTCTTCTTCTTCTTCTTCTTCTTCTTCTTCTTCTTTGTCATTTAATATCTGTAGGTCTCAAGTTCTTCATATGTAAAATGAGGATAGTAATAGGATTTCCCTTCTAGAATTGTTGTGAGGGAATATATATATATATATATATATATATATATATATATATATATATATATATATATATGTGTGTGTGTGTGTGTGTGTGTGTGTGTGTGTGTGTGTGTGTGCCTTGAATCAGCTGAAATCACCCAGAGAACCTTGAGCTGATGCATCTGAAGGAAAGAAGGAGAGGGGAGGTCTGAGGATGGGCTATTCCAACAGCTCTGGCTTTTTCCCAGCCCTTTAATTGTTTTATCTTACCTCTTACACTGGCTTAGACCCAGGATTCAGTACCGGTCCAGGATGGCAAAAAGTACACATCTGCCCTGGTCACCATGGAAGCTGAGATTGGACCAGAAGTCAGGAGAAACCTGAAGTCCCAAACTTACATCAAACCTCCCTTCTGGGTGACCCTGGTACACTTACCTCTCCTACCTTCAGGATGCACCTCCAAAGTGAGGATGTTAATACCTGTCCTAGAGACTGTTGTGAAGGCTACTTGAGGCAATGCTGGTAAAATAATTTACAAACTAAAACCCACTATGTAAGTGTTAGCTATCTTCAATGCTAAGTTTGTTCCAATAGCAGAGTGAGCATGGCCACCATTTGTTTTAGTAGAAAGAAGTTTGGCAGTGCTAAATGAGAAGTTCTTGAGCCCTCCTCTCCAGGGAGGAGACAAGGCAGGGAGAAGTCATCCTAATAGAGGCTCCTTCAGAGCCCGGGGAATAGATACAAATAGCACAGGGGAAAAGTGGGATACCAAGGAAGGGCTAAGGAGACTTGGATTTCTTCAGAAGAAAGAGGAGAAGGGAAGAGGATATCTTCAATGGCTTTACCAGACTCAGAGGAAGAGATTCCAAGGGTCTGGATTTGAGAGACTAGAGCAAATTTGCCATTCCAGCATGCTCCTGAGGGGCAAAGGGAGCACTGAGTTATGAAGGAAGGGAGGTGTCGAGGAAAGTCATCTGCTCTCCAGGTACTTCAGAGTTGAAGGAAGTCCCAAGAAAACTTTGGTTCTTTCTCCACCCTCTCTCCATTCCTATCCATGGACAAGAAATCATTACCCAAATGTTTCCAGGAACCTAAAATGAGCCTTAGCTGCCAAAAGAATGGGGGTTCGAACTAGAAATAGACACCTAGGCAGAAAGACCAATCTGTTTAAATAAATGTTAGGCATTTTCCTAAATGGAGATTCAGAGTGATTGGAACAACTCCTAGCTGTTTGCCTGGATCCAACTCCTTAAAGGTGAAGAGGAGAGACCTTTGGGAAAACTGTATTGGCCTCCTGCTTAAAATGAGTTATGTCGTAATAGTGTTGCAGTGCTAATGTCATGATTGAATTCTCAGTAATAGCACTGAAGGGGGAGCCTCTATCAACAGTAAGAAGTTTGACTTCTTTCACATTAAGATGAGATAGTCACTAGTCAAAATCAGAGCAAGGAAGTAGTTCACTCCTTTCCAGTGGCTTTTTCCAGAATTTTTGTTAAGACTGGAAGGATGAGATGGTGAAATGAGGCTGGATTCTGGATTAGAGGCTCTTAGATCCAATCTTGCCTCTGTCACATCCCCCTGTGACTTTGGAGAAGTCACTTTTTTCCTAGGCCTCAGTTTCCTAGCTGAAAAATAAGGAAAGTGGATTAGATTATTTCTGCGCACTCCAAATTGAAATCGATGGTCTGCTATTAAATGTGCTTAAAGAAGTTATTTTTTTTTCATCTCTTATTGAAAGTGGATAATCGGTTTCCACTTTCCATCCTAACTACATGAGGGACCGTCCACGCAAATAGGTCCAGTGCCGAGTAGAAAAGAGAAAACAAAAGTCCTCTTATGTGTTCAGCCTGATAGCCACTCATGGGCCCAACTAACCAAAACCACCCTAACCTTGCAAAGAAGTCCGCAGCAGATGTTCTCCACAGCTGGCAGGTTTCCTGGAGCAGCTGGAACTTTAAAACTTTTGGAAAGGGTGAGGGGAAAAGGGTAGGGCCTTTATCCCTTGAGCCTCTATTCCATGTAGAGTTACAGAGCAAGACGTTGGCTCTCCAGCAGAAGGACTGTCGGGGCAGGGCTGGAATTAGAGTCAAGGAGGCATATTTTGGATTTCTTCCCAGATATTTGTTATCCAGCCACGGTCTCTGGGCAAAGCAACCTCATTTTCATCTTCTGTAAAAGGGAGATAATAATAGCACCTCTCCTCTATTCCCTTCCCACCCCCACCCCGCTGTCCCAGGGTCCGTGGAAGAAATAACTTTGCAAAGCCTACAGAGCGACGTGAAAGCAAAACGTTATGTGTCTATCCCGAAGGAATCTGGATATTGCTCTGGAATCTGGTTCCCTTCCGTATAGCGGGAGCATGAATTTGAATTTTGAAAACAATTTCGAACTGATCCAATATCCCCTAAGTGGAAGCTCATTTACAGATGAGGAAATGAGGCACAGAAAGGAATAGGATCCTACACTCAGAACCACAGGGGCTTCAGGGGCCAGTCCCCTCATTTTACAGACGAGGAAACTGAGTCCTAAAAGAGAGTAGTGATTTGCCGAGGGATAGACGGGTACCGAGTCAGCGGCAAAGCCTGGAGCCGCCGGGCTCCCCCCGGCTTGCGCGGCGCTCTGCGATAGCCAGCTCGTCGTGGAGCCAGATGGATTCGCGTGGGGTTGGCCTTTCCGCGCCCCACCAAGGCGCTGGGCCACAGGAATCGGAGCACGCAGCACTCCGGCAGACCAAAGCCGTCCCGCTCGCCTGAATCTGGCGGCAGTTTCCATTTGGGTACAATGAGCTTTTAAAAGTTGGTTCTCTGCAGTCAGATCGGGGCTGAGTCGGAGCTTTCCGCCCCTCCGTCTGACAGCCTCATCGTGCCCAGACATTTCTGGGGGGCCCGGGAGGGGCCGGGAGAGGCCAGAGGGGAGAAGAGAGGGACACCCCCGAGAACACCGGGAGGGGACGGGGCGGAAAGGGGGGTCCCTCGGAGCTCAGGGGATCCGAGACTCCTTCCCCGCTCTCCCCCGTCGGCTCTTCCAGGGGCAAAATGCATTTGTGGGGTCTCGCCTGGAGGTGGGGGGAGCAGGAGGGAAGGAGTTAAGGAGGAAGGAAGGAAAGGAGGGGGGAGGGAGGGTTGCTCTCCCTCCCCCACCCCCTCCTTCCAGCCGAGGGGCCACTTTACACCTGAAGGCGGGCCAGCGCCGCCCCGCCCCCTCCGCATCCCTCCCCCCACCCCCAGCGTCTCTATAAATGTCGGGAGGCAGGAGAAAGTTCCCAGTCGGAGCGGGCGTGCTAGCAGCGGGCACAGGGGCGCGCCGGAGGCTGCGGCTGGACGCGGGGCCACACGCCCCGACGGCGGACGGACGCCAGCGGGGGGACCCGAGCCGCCGGCCCAGAGGAGGCAGGGAGGCTGGCCGCGGAGGCTGCCTCCCGCCCGCTCGCCCTCCGCTCCCCAGCGCGGCTCTCTCGGCTCGTCCGCTCTCGGCTCCGCTCACCATGCGGCTGCCCGCCGTCCCCGGGGCGCTGGTGCTCCTGGCGTGCGTCCTGGCCCGAGGCGGCTCCGGGTTCAAGAACGACGCCACGGAACTCCTGTACTCGCACGTGGGGAAGGCGGCCGCGGGGGGGGCCCCGGCGCTCGGCCTCGGCGGGGGCGGGAACAGCAGCGCCCTGAACCAGGCTCGCCACGGCGGCCGCCTCCCGGCCGGCGGGGCCACCTCGGGGCTCGAGGCCCGGAACAGTAAGTGCGGCCCGGGTCCGAGGGGACCCCGGGGGCGGGAGCGGGCGGACGCGGCGGAGGCGTGCAGGGCCCCGGGCTGCGCTCGGGCATCCCCGGCCGCCCGGCCCGGGGGGCGTCCCCATCTGGGAGCCAGCTCCCCGCGCTTAGAAACCTGCACTCCTCGCTGAGCGCTGCCAGTGACGGCTCGGTAAAAGGAGCCGGGGGCCGGGGGGGAGGGGCGGCCGGGCACTCCCCCAACCCCCCCCCCCCCCCCCCCGGGGAGCGGACTCCCCACCGTCCCGGGCCCAGAACCGCGCCCCCGCGGCCCGGCAAAATCTGCGTGTCTTAAAGAGGAAAATAATAATAACAAAATAAACTCTGCTAGAAACGCTCTGGAATCCCCCCCCCCCCCCAGACTCCCGGGTGCCACCAGAAGGACAGACCGAAGACATCCCACTGTAACGGGTGGGAGAGCAGGAGGAGAAAAGGGCATTTCTGTGGGAGCCCAGGGAACGTTCTAGACGGAAACCTCAGTTTCCCCCTCTGTAAATGGGGGGAGGAGGAGATGCTCTGTGCCGCTCGGTCTGCGAGCAGAGGATGGGCAAGGTCCGCAAGCTCTAAAGAGACGAGTCTATAAGGTCTTATGAACCCGAAGTATGAGTAGAGGCTTTTGCTCATTTCAGTATGAAGAAAGTGCCCCCTTAAGGGGAGCTTTCCCTTTTTGTCTGAGTGTTCCGTGCCCGAACTACCTCTGCTGCTTCCCCGCTGAGGGAGAAGGCGGGAGGGGGCGCTGCCCCCCCTGCCATTCATTTCATTTCCAGCCATCCTTGCTTCTGCTTTTCACTGTCTGGGTGAGCTCTGCCCGGGATCTGCAGAGAGCCGGAGTGCCTGGCCCGGGCTCTTCAAAGAGACAGGAGATGGAGTCTCCTTCTCCTCCTCTTCTTCCTCCTCCTCCTCCTCCTCCTTCTCTGTCTGCCCTTCCTCCTCCTCCTCTCCTTCCCTCTTCCTCCTCTCCTTCCCTCCTCCTCCTCTTCTTCTTCTTCCTCCTCCTCCTCCTCCTTCTCTGTCTGACCTTCTTTTTCCTCCTCTCCTCCCCTCCTCCTCCTCTTCTTCCTCCTCCTTCTCCTCCTTCTCTGTCTGCCCTTCTTTCTCCTCCTCTCCTTCCCTCTTCCTCCTCTCCTTCCCTCTTCCTCCTCTTCTTCCCTTCTCCTCCTCTCCTTCCCTCTTCCTCCTCTCCTTCCCTCTTCCTCCTCTCCTTCCCTCTTCCTCCTCTCCTTCCCTCTTCCTCCTCTCCTTCCCTCTTCCTCCTCTCCTTCCCTCCTCCTCCTCTCCTTCCCTCCTCCTCCTCTCCTTCCCTCCTCCTCCTCTTCTTCTTCCTCCTCATCCTCCTCCTTCTCTGTCTGCCCTTCTTCCTCCTCCTCTCCTTCCCTCCTCCTCCTCTCCTTCCCTCCTCTCCTTCCCTCCTCCTCCTCTCCTTCCCTCCTCCTCCTCCTCTTCTTCCTCCTCATCCTCCTCCTTCTCTGTCTGCCCTTCTTCCTCCTCCTCTCCTTCCCTCCTCCTCCTCCTCTTCTTCCTCCTCATCCTCCTCCTTCTCTGTCTGCCCTTCTTCCTCCTCCTCTCCTTCCCTCCTCCTCCTCCTCTTCTTCCTCCTCATCCTCCTCCTTCTCTGTCTGCCCTTCTTCCTCCTCCTCTCCTTCCCTCCTCCTCCTCTTCTTCAAGTCTACCCTCCAGCCACAAGAGTGGCTTCTACTCTCAAAGTTATAGCAAAAGTCTGTGTGTATGTGAGACACATACACATAAATACACATACATGCAGAGAGAGACAGAGAGAGAGAGACAGAGAGAGACATAGAAAGAGACAGAAACAGAGAAACAAAGGCAGAGGCAGAGACAGAGAAAGAGGCAGAGACAGAGAAAGAGGCAGAGACAGAGACAGAGGCAGAGACAGAGGCAGAAACAGAGACATGTCTTTCCATACAGATTAAGGTGTGTCACCTTTCTTGAACCTGGGTGGTTTTGAGTGCACAGGAAATCTCTGCTTATTACAAGATTACTAAGCAGTGCAGGGAACATTCATCGTCAGTGAACTGTCACTGCACAAATGGGGAGACGATTTCCCAAGAGCCACGATAGACAAAAGGCCCCAGCATCTCCTCAGCTGCTGCCAGGTACATTCCCCGGCACAGCTGCAGGATGGGAGGCTACCTTGAGGCCCCCAGCTAATGAGAACCATCCCCACCCTGGCCACATTTCTAGGAGAAAGGAATACCTTTCAGCCACTGCCTTACTGTAGCTGGCTTCCACTGTTGGCAGAAGGAACGCAGGTGGAAACCCCTTCAGAGGTCCTAAATAATGAATTACATTTGAGTTTTCCTTTTCTGCATATTTTTTTCTGCCTCGGTCTCTCGATGGTAAATGAGAGCATCCATTGTGTGTTCTGATCCCAAAGTAACGTTCATCAATCACTCACAGGTTTGTTAGTGTGTTGGGTTTACCGTACCAGAACATCGCCAGTGACAGGAAAGTGCTCACCGAAGGAGACCTCTGATTTCATTCTGGCTTTCTGCAGGCAGCTTGCAGGAAATGAGTATCCGTTCTCCCTCAACAGTGTAATCTTGGCTGTGCCAGAGCCTTTGCTATAATAAAATTCAGGAGAATTGAAGTCAAGTTGTTCCGACAACCAAAGCTTCCCGATTGGGGCATTTGGATATTTTGTCTAAGGGACATCAGCCGTCGTCCATCATAGCTTCTTGCTGGCAAAAATGACAGCTTAGAAATTCACGACGAGAAGCATGATTCTTCAAGTCGGTTGATAGAATTCCAATGAGGAGAGAGGCAGCTTTGGACACTGAGGGGGTGATTTCCCCCAAATTCAAGCAACAAGGCAGGGGAGTTACAGATCACCTCTTTATGGGGAAGATCAAGTGATACCAAGCACGGTAGCCAATTAAGTTACATGAAAGACAAGGAAGTTTATGGATGTTGGCAACTGCTGAATGAACATACTTTTCTACCTATTTTTAGCAGTTGAGCATTTTTTTCCAGTTAATACCAGGATAAGTAATCAGATCACATGTTAATGGAGCAGAGTTGGAGGGAACCTCCGTTTATTTAGTCCGATTTCCATATTTTACAAAGGAGGAAATTGAGACCCAGGGAGGCTAGGTGCATAGGGTACTGACCTTGAAGTGGAGAAGTTCTGGATTCCAATCCTGGCTTAAACTCATATCAATTTACCCTGAGTAAATTGTTAACCTTCTATGCCTCAGTTTCCCCATTTGTAAAACAAAGGGGTTCAATTTTACATGTCTTGAAGTTTCTTCCATCTCTGAGTCTGTGATTTTAAATGACTTGTCCAGGGAATGCACACGTATACTAAGCAGGAGAGGTGAGATTGAACCCAAGACCTTTGGACTTCTTGACAAAAGGAGTGTTCTATGCACACTGCTTCTAATTTAGCTCAAAAACCTCAGATCCCCGAGGCCTTTTGGAAGTATTAGAGACCCTTGGGCTGCAAGACCTCCATGGGTGGCTTCTTCTGGTGTTGCATCAGCATCACTGCAGGGTGATTCTTGCTCTTACAGATTTGGTTTGGGAATCCTTGCTTTTGGTGGAGCCTTTGACCACCCCCCTTCTCCCTTCTCTGTGTTTTGCAGGTCGAGCCCAAGTGGGCTGCCGAGAGCTGCGTTCTACCAAATACATTTCCGATGGCCAGTGTACCAGCATCAATCCCCTCAAGGAGCTGGTATGTGCCGGAGAATGTTTGCCGGTCCCCGTGCTCCCCAATTGGATTGGAGGAAGCTTTGGCACCAAATACTGGAGCCGAAGGAGCTCCCAGGAATGGCGCTGCGTCAATGACAAGACACGCACCCAGCGCATCCAGCTCCAGTGCCAGGACGGAAGCACCCGGACCTACAAGATCACCGTGGTCACTGCCTGCAAGTGTAAGAGATACACTCGGCAGCACAATGAGTCAAGCCACAACTATGAGAGCATGTCGCCCTCAAAACCTGCATCACATCACAAAGAGCGGAAACGAGCCAGCAAAGCTAGCAAGCACAGCCTGAGCTAGAGAGGCACTTGGCGTTCACCCAGAGCTGATCGGTGGTCCTGTACTCCACAGGGCATCCTGCATCAAGAATGAACTCTTTCATTGCCGTGTGCTCACTTCCAAATCTCAACTTGTTGCTTTGCTCAAGCCCAGAAGGCAGCTGATATATAAAGATCTTCTTGGGGACAATTGTTTTTCCTTTTCTGATTTTTCAGGATGGGTGTTCGTGCAAGCACCAATTTTTCTCTAAACCCATCGCCAAGATTTAATGTATATGATTTTTGAAAGATGAGCCTTGGCCCTCTGTGACTCCCTCCTGCCCCCAAGCTAATCCAAAAGGCGCAGAATTGTTACCATGAATTTTCACTTGCATTTTATTTTCAGAAAGGTGCTTCACTATGAATTTTCATGGGAAAATTTCACGAGTCAAGAAATAGTGCCCCTGTTGAGTATTTTAATGAATGTCTGGTATTTCTGCTCCACATGAGACCCATTGATTTCTCCAAAGTTCATGGTACGAAATCCGACTTGCATGCTCACCTCCAGTTATCATGTTTGCCAGAAATGCATGGCAGCAGCTGCAAATTGAATCCGAAGAACTATTTATTTGTCAGTGTGATTATTTAATGAGCTTGGACATGTGGTTTTTTTTCCCAAATGTTCATTTTTTTTTTTTTTTAACGTTTTGTAGCTTTTTCACATACCTAAATATTTTCCCATGATTTGTGATTTGAGTTGGGGAAAAACAACAATGAATATTCATCTTGTACATATGTAAAATAAATGTCTTAGTCTTCTTGTTATATATAAATATATATTATATATTTTTCATTGTGAACATTATCAATAGTTTGGATTTTTTTTTATATATAAATGCTTTGTAAAAGCTAAAATATGTCCTAGTTTTTGTTGTTTAATCTGTGCAATTCAAAGGGAAGGCCAGTGGCTTTCAACTGCATTGACCTCTTTCTGCAAAAATAAACATGACTTAAAGATCTCCTGGTCTTGGTAGCTACCATGTCAGAAAGTGTGTGAGTCTGCATGAATTACAGCACTTAATCTCATAAAGAAGGAGAGATTACCACCCTGTCAGCAAGTCCCATGAACACTTTGGTGAGAGTTTCTGTACTAAAAGGGGGTGTGCTATTAATGGGTGTGGGGGCTGGGAAATTCTTAAATGACTCATATGGATTAGTCCTCTTGTGTGTGAGATATGGGAGTGGGAGGGGCAAGGAGAATATCCAAGGGTTTGATCACAAAGTAGAGATTCTGGGCATTAGAAAGGGATTCAGTGTAGCTGAGTTCTTCACATTTTCACAGTTCTAGTTGGACTTAGATGTTTTTAGTCAATTTGTTTTTTAAAAATTACAAAATGGGGGCCAGCTAGATGGTGCAATGGATAGAGCGCCAGCTAGATGGTGCAATGGATAGAGCACCAGCTCTGAAGTCAGGAGAGCTTGAGTCAAATCTTGCCTCAGACACTTAACACTTCCTAATTGGGTGACCCTGGTCAAGTCATTTAACCCCAATTGCCTTAGCAAAGAAAAGCAAAGGAAAAGGAAAAAAACACAAAATGGCAATTGACAGAGGTAAAAAGAGTAGGTATATGCTTTTTTGGTGGGGGGTAAGGGGGCTAATTTCTAATTTGAATTTAGAAATTATATTTACACAGTACCAAAGCAATAGATTCAACCAGGGTCAAGCAAATATTTTGTCTTGTCCCATTAAGTAGACATAGGCTAAACTAGCTAAGCAAAAGAAGTGCAGATTAAAGTAGTCTGAAATTATCAAATTAAACTGGGAAGGGACATTACACAATGACAAATATAACTCCCCCATTTTACAAAGAAGGAAATAGGTTCGGAGATTAATTGACTTACTCATGCTTACCCAAGCAGTGGCTAAGCTGAGATTCAAATCCTCTATTCCAAATCCAGCGATCTCCCCACTATCCTCTGTAGCCTCATCAGTATCCCAGAATTTAACCATGCATTATATGGAGTAAAAGAAAAAAGATCAAGATAAGGACTGATTCACAAATGTTCACAAACTACATGCCTAGTTTGATAGCTAACTGAGATTCGAAACTAGGAACACTCACAGTGTTCCATTTCCCCTGATGGATGTCCACTAGTCATCTGGGATGCTTGGGAAACTTCCTCTAGGAAGGTAACATTATGTAGAGAAAGGAAACTCAATTTGAATCAAGAGCTTGGGTCCCAATCTTGCATGAGTGATGTGGCACAAGGTGAGTCATGTCACCTCTCTGGGCTTCAATTGAAGCAGTTGCATCTAGGTCCTAGAGCTATTCTGAGAATCAGGTAAAGGATAGAGATAAAGGACTCTGAAAGTCATTTATGAGCATCATCTATTAGTCATATTATTACCCACTCTGAGATTAGGAGTGGAATGGGGAGGGAGGTAATGGTCAGAGAACCCAGTGAGCCTTGGGGCCGCTGGGTGACTGGAGAAATGGCTTGAACCAGGGGGTCTCTATGTCTCCAATTCCAAAAATCTAAGCAAATGACAGAACCATAGATTGAGAGCTGAGAGGACCTTGGAGATCAGCTAGTCCTTATTTTACAGCCTAGAGAACTGACCCATACAGAAAGCAAATGACTCATCCCAAAGTACTCATGTGGCAGAAAGAGGAATGAAACCAGGTCCTTGGAATCTAGAAATTCCCAGTTTCAGAAATCCTAATTCAGAAATGCTTCATCTTCTTAAGCCAGGAGAGAGGGGGGGCAGGGAAGGAGGAAGGAAGGGAGGGAGGGAGAGAGAGAGAGAGAGAGAGAGAAAGAAAAAAGAGAGAGAGAAAGAAAGAGAAAGAAAGAAAGAAAGAAAGAAAGAAAGAAAGAAAGAAAGAAAGAAAGAAAGAAAGAAAGAAAGAAAGAAAGAAAGAAAGAAAGAAAGAAAGAAAGAAAGAAAGAAAGAAAGAAAGAAAAGAAAGAAAGAAAAAGAAAGGAAGGAAGGAAGGAAGGAAGAGGAGGAGAAGAGAACAGGAGAAGAGAGGAGAGATGAGACAAAAGAGGGAGGATGAGAGAAAAGAGATAAGGAAGGAGCAGAAGAGGAGGAAGAGGGAGGTAGAGAAGAAAGAAAAAGGAAGACGAGTAGAAGAAGAAGGAAGAGGAGGAGGAGGAGAAAGAGGAGGAGAAAGAGGAGGAGGAGGAGGAAGAGGAGGAAGAAAGATCCAGAGAGAAGAGGTAAGACAAAATAGGGGGAACCAGAGAGAAGAGAGAGAAAGAGAGGGAATGAGGAAGAAAAGAGTACAGAAGAAAAGAGAGGAGAGACAGACAGACAGATAGAGAAACAGAGAGAGAGAGAGAGTTTTATGCACATTCCAAAAATCAATCATTCATATCCATTCAGTCTAGCAGTTCTGAAATGACCTTCTCAGTAACACTTAGCTAAATGATTTCAAATTGCTCCCTGAGCACTCAAGTAATATAATACCTCTTCTGAGAAACAGTCGATGATCCAGTGTCCCCGATTCCATAGCTCTTACCACCTGGCCCTCCCTTGGGGCATGCAGGGTTCCAACTTGGAGGTCACAGAGAAGGGTCGATACCCTGGGGTCAACAGCAGAAGTCCAGAGCCACCCTGTGGTCCTGCTCCCTCAGCTATCTGCACCATCATGGTGTTCACATTGTTGAGTAAGAACTTGGAATTTTGCATCAGAGTTAAAGAATTTGCTCTGACCTTTCTTCCAATCAGAGGTGTCACATTCAAGTTCCCTTCTCCTGGGGGGGATAAAGCCAACTCAGCATTAGCATACTCTTGGAAATCATTTCATAGCCCTTCGGGAAATCTCTGCTGAACTCAAAGCTGGCCCTTTGCATCCTTCCTGCAGAAATCCAGCATTAAAGAAGCAAAGAGTGTTCAAACATCCCAGTAGAGAAGGCTGGCTGAGATATTCTTTGCATCTGGGCTATCTGGGAAAGAAGCAGCATTGGAGCTCAAGGCCCATTCTCTTCCTCAGATGCATTTCCTTCCCTGGTGAGCAAGCACTAGGCTTTGATTTGTGTTTCACTGACATCCACACAAACATAGCTCCAGGTTACACTGAAATGTGTCGACAGATTTAGGAGCCAAGCAGACATTCTGTCACTAGGTGAGTGCGTGTGTGGATTTCTGTATGTGTATGTGTATGTATGTGTTGCTTATATGTTACAAACTTGCCCAAGTAGCTATGCTCAGCAACTTCCAACTTCCCAGGTCTTGGTCAGCCTCACTGGGCTGCACATTTCCCTGATCCTGTAGTGGGTCCTGGTGCTTGCAGGCTTTGTAAACTATACAGCTAGACTGTGGAATCACCGCAGGGTGGTGTTGACTCAGAATGCCAGTGGCAAGCCCAGACTGTGCCTTCCATGTTTGGAAACTTGATTGAAAATAAATTCATAGTGATCCTCCTGTGCAAGTGTATGATTATGTCCAGCATGATCGAAAAGGCACATCATTCGCTGTTCCCCCACAGCTGGCAGGCCTATCGAGGTATTTCTTGTCTGTGACAGCAAGGACAGGAGAAAGTTTCAAGATTTTCACAAAGCAGCACATGAGTTTCTCACTTCACTTCATTCGTAGTCTTCCCATTTCCCAGTACACTTCCCCATCCTATTGATTTTCATTCTCAGTAGTGGCAAGAGCTGTCTGCCTTAAGAGGAGAGTTTCAGAATAAATCTTTTGTCACTTTCATCAAAAAAAAATGTATCCTTACCAGCACATATGGACAGAGCTAGCATTTGTGATTTATGGCTGGTTTGAAGGGGAGGGAGAATAGCTAGGGTCAACTAATTGCTAAAGCAAAAGGAATAGAAATGTCTTAAATCAATATGACTTCAGTTGTCCTAATAGGAAAGAAATCCTGTGACAGAGATGGGAAAAATCACCATCACCTATAGGTCTTTGCCATCACAAATATAGAATCACAGTTGACAGGACTCCAAGTAGCATCTCATCCCATCCACACCTAAACAAGAGTTCTCTACCCAATATCCCCAACACGAAGGTGTTCAGCTTGTGCTCAAGGACCGCCAAGGATGGGAAACCACTTTCAAAAGTGACTCATTCCACTTTGGGACAGATCTCATTGTTAGGAAGTTGTTTTTTTTTTTTTTTTTTTTTTTTTTTCTTTTGCTTCCTCACATTTCTTTCCATGGTTCCTTCCTTCTTCTTTGACCAAACTGAGCAAACATAGCCCTTTTTTGGGCAGCTCTTCTGATACTTGAAAGTGATCATTTTCTCTACCCTTCTTCTTGTTCAACATCTCCAGTTTCTTCAAATTTCTTCTCAACAAAATGGAAGTTCTCTTCGTACCCCTTGGCACTGTCTGGTACATAGACAATGCTTAACAAATACTTGTTATATTGAATTTGTTGAATTCAAGGCCCTTTGCTGATGTTTCTGTACATGGCAGATCTCATCAATGACTACTGGCTCACAGTTTATTGGTCTTTTTAATGGATGTTTTTATACCAACCATCATATAAGGAATACCACTTATATAAGGAATTGCTTAGAGAGCATGCTTTAATTAGGAATTAGCTTTCAAAAGAGTATAGAATTTGAAAGCATTGAAGCTATCGCACTGTAATTTTTTTTAACTATCTCTAACCATTTTTTCTTTTGTGTCAGGTCTCCAGCTTTTAATAACTAAAATTTTAGTAATTATGCTTTATCTTTCTTTTCAGTAACTTGTGCCCCTTTTTTCTCTTTTGGGTTCATTAGCAATAAATAAATCTATTCCTTCTCTTTTCAAATTTCTCAATTGGTAAAGACCAAAGCGAAATCTTTCCTTTTATTGGAAAAGCCCACATTGCTGCACAGAAAAGACCATTTTTTGAGTAGTTTGCCCCAAAAAATCATGGCTTTGGTGGCCAACAGTCTGTGTTATATTTCACAAGGATTGATTTAATTACTTTCAAAGGAGTTTGAATCAATTGACCAAATTTACCACTTCATTAAAGCAGTGGGTTTTAAACTGAAGTTCCTGAGCTTCAAAAAAAGTAAGTGTATTTCCATATAATTGGTGTTTTGTTTGCTTTTTTGTGATCCTATGTATTTTACTTCATGCATTCTGAGAAAGGCTCCAGGGTCTTCAAGTAATGAGTATTTGGTATGTTCTGAATCTAGCATACTCCTAAATTAGGTGCAATGGATAGAGTATCAAGTCTGGAATCAGGAAAACTCATTTTATTGAGTTCAAATATAGAATCTGACCCTAGGCAATTTACTTAACCTTGTTTGCCTCAGTTTCCTCATGTGTGAGATGAATAAGAAAATAGCAAAATGCTCCAGTATCTTTGCCAAGAAAACCTCAAATAAAGTCATGAGTCAGACAAAACTAAACAAAACTCAATAAGAAAGTTTAAATTGAGCTTTTGGTCTACTAAGATTTACCAAAGTGGACCATGACCTTTGCTTTAAAAGTAACTTGATTCAAAACGTATACAACTGTACAAGGACAAAGTGATGGAGGATTAACTAGACCATCAAAAAAACAAACATCTATTATATCCCTACTATTTGCCAGTAGAAAAAGATCTTAAAGTCTAAAACACTTATTAAGTGTGATATGTGGCAGAAAAAATAAGATTTTTAGATCTTAGTGGACTAAAAAAGTTTAATTATATCTTTGCTTTTCCTCAAATTTTTCTGGTTTAGGAGTATGTTAGGTACAGAAAAAAAATGCTGCTTCTCTGATGATTGGTTTTAAAAGGAAGAATAGCTTAGCCCTCTACTCTGAATACTAATCACACACACACACACACACACACACACACACACACACACACACACACACAACCACATACAACCATACATGAGTATAGCAAATTAATCTATATGCTCAAAAAATAGGGAATCAAAATCAGAAAAATTATATAGATTAGAACATTATCAACAAATAGAGTAAATAATCTCTTTGTCTGGGGATAAGATGAGATCTTGAATCCAATGAAGTTAGGAAGAACAATCATTCTTCCCCAGGAAACTTATCCTGGGGATTGCTTGAAGTTATAGCATATCCAAGGACAGGATGACATTGGTTTCTCACACATGGCTACCATTCCACAATCCTTTTTCTCTCCCATCAGAGGGTCTTCTGTCTATATATTTCTCTTGAAGAAACTCTGGTAGATGTGTCATATTGAACATTCTCTCAAGGTACTACATCTACTTCTGAACTCACAGAAGTATAAAATCAACCTCTACTTCCCAAGAGCCTTTGGGAATTGGGTTATATTGGTAAAGACATGGATAAATTGGACAGTGTCCAAGGGCTATCTTGGAATGTTTGAAGGACTGTAGGGTAGCAGTGGGGTGAAATGTGATCTGTTTATCCTAAGAGTACAGAATCAGGAACAATAAAATATCTGAGATAAATGTAAGTATGGTATAAGGAAACATTTTAAAGCATTAAGACAATTCAAAAGTAGAATGAGCCTCCCCAAGGCATATTGGGGTATGTTTTACTAGAGATTTTCAAGAAAAAATTGAACCATAAATGAGATCGTATCCATTGGGTATAATTGATGGGTAACTAACTAGTTCAAGTGTTATTTGATGGCTCTGGAAGTTCCTTCTTATTGGGAGATTCCATGAAAGTATAAATCTGAATGCAAATCTAATTCCTATCATTATTATTGGGGGCTCTGCATTTATGACTCTGAGGTCAGCAGAGGACAAGCTACCAATCTGAAAAGGCTTTGATTGTGATCCTGGCAAGAGAATAGACCAGCTGTCTGGCAAAAAAGAGAGAAGCTTGATGCCAAAAGGTTGGCCAATAAGTGTGACATTCTTAGGTCATCCTGATTCTGGAAATGGACCAAAACTCCATGATATTCAGTTTCAGGTAACTCTCTTGCCTTGTGTTTATGGTTGCTGGGGGCGTGAAAGGGAAATTGAGAGAACTAAATATAGCACAATTTTAAATGTCTCTATAAACAATAGTTTAACTATTAATAACTTCACATACAGCCATTATCCAGTGCCCGATAAATAGATATCAATCCGACATAGAAAATAAAGAAGTGGACTTGGCAACTGGAAGGCCAAAGCTGAATCCCATCTCAGATCTTTTTTGGTGATGTGATGTTGAGCAAGTCATTTAACTTTGGTCTCAGTTACTTCATCTGTAAAATGGAAGTAACAAAACCACCTGCCTCATATATCAGGGTTGTTGTGAGGATCATATGATATCATCTATATTAAATATTATATTAAAGTATATTATTAGTAGTAGAGGGAACTAGAAGAAGTAATTTCTAAGCTTACAGGTGTTTCTCAGTTCATTGTACACCAAAATGCAATTTCACAGGACTCTGGGTTGGCTCCCTTTGCAGAGCTCATGATTAATGTTAACAAAAGGCAGACAAAAATGAGGAATCCCTTTGTTGTGAAGACAACAGCACCTCCTGTGGTAAGAAGTGAAACAGGGCATGAAGAAGCGGAGAAACTCTGGGGAGAATTTGAGAAGATCTTCCCAATCAAGTCAATGAAAGTCATGTTTTTGATCATCAGTCACCAGCTACCACCACAAAGCATCAGACAGCAGAAACTTGCCATATGCAAAACTTTAACCTGCCCCTTTAATTTATGTCTTTTCCAGATTCTTCTCCTCAAGTCAATAACCCACCAATTCCCATCTCCCAGGCTTCTATTCTGGAAGCTCTGTAGTTTAAATTCAGATCAACTCAGATTGAATGTAAATAGCAACCATTTCTGCTTTGGTCAGAAAATCCTGAGGGTCTTCCCTTCTCAGATTTATTTATTTATCTATTCATTCATTCATTCATTCATTTATTTATCCATTTATTTATTTATTTATTCGTTCATTCATTCACTTATTTATTCATCTATTATTTATTTATTTATTTGTTTATCTATCCATTCATTCATTCATTCATTCATTTGCTTATTTATCTATCTATCTATCTATCTATCTATCTATCTATCTATTTATTTATTTATTTATTTTTAACCAGGTGAAAGAGGAGATTCTTTGCTTCAATTGCTAACTAGCTTTAATCACCGAATGGGTGCAGCCTCAGTCAGAGTGAGATATGTTGAAAACCTTAAATTAAAAAGACCAGGGTCTCCCATTTTATCCAGGGAAACCTCTATCTTGAGCTATCTGTGGCCATTAGAAACACATGACTCTGGAGGGGAAAGTGAGGCCCTCCCTCACTAAAGTCCAATTCCTTTGCATGTCATGGCATGCTCTCTCTGATGTTATTGAGGTTGGGAAGGGACCCCAAATGGTTATGGATCGCAGACTGGTCTCATAAAGTGTCTCAAAAGAATTTGTAGGCTTGAACCCATGTCCAAGTCAAGAACAAAGTTTATCGTAATTGTAATGCCTATAAAAGTGGGCTAAATTCCTTAAGAATTTAGCAAGGGGGGGCAGCTAGGTGGTGCAGTGGATAGAGCACCAGCCCTGAATTCAGGAGGACCCGAGTTCAAATTTGGTCTCAGACACTTAACACTTCCTAGCTGTGTGACCCTGGGCAAGTCACTTAATCCCAGCCTCAAAAAAAAAAAAAAAAAAAAAAAAAAAAAAGAATTTAGCAAAGGACCAAGAGAAAGGAGACAAATTTATCCAGTTCCTCATGTTATTGATATGCTGATTTTATGGCCTAGAGGTAGAACCAAGAAGTTGTCTCAAGAATTTGGTTATCACTGACCAAGGGACAGTAATGTTTATAGGACTAATCTAAGGTCAGAAGACTTGAAATCATTGACAAATTATTAGAACAATAGTCTCAGGATCACTAATGTATCTTCCCTAATGTCCAAGGGAAGAAATATTATTATATTCCTAGGCCAGATGACTTTTATAATCATTCACAGAACAATAGCATTCTTAGATCAAAAGGCCTCAGGATCATAGATTACAAAGCCTGAAGTTTTAGAATCACTGATAGATTGTAGGAACAGAACCTAAAGTCAGGGGACCTTAAAATTATTGCCGTCACCCATAGAAGCTATATTACATCAATGTCATGGTCCTCTTGGACAATGAAGGGCAAGCAATGACTCTTCATTCTCCCTCATCATTTAATCAGTCAACATGTCTTCTTGATTCTGCCTGCTCAGATCCATTTGTTTCCATGAATAATTGACTTCTGAAGACAATAACAAACTCCTGCAGTAAATTCCCAGTGTGACTCTTTGAGGCCCTTGTGATCTTGGCCATCATTACAACCCTATGAGCCCCAATTTCAATTCTAAAATAAAGCCATTAGACAAGATGAACTCAAAGCCTTTTTCCAACTCAGAATCTGGCACTCTGTGATCCTTGCTATCTTCCAGACGAGTTTAAGTCCATATATCCTCCAGTATTATTGAAATGTCATTGTAAAGTTTCCTTAGTTGAGAAGTATTATTTTTTTAAACTTTCTTTAGGGGTCTGGGAGGGAACTGAGAAGAATTAAAGCCATTTGATATTCTTAAAATAACAATTCAATGACGACGAGAGAAATAAGGCAAGATGAGAACCCACCATTCCATTCACAACGTGGGTCAGAATCATGGATGAATGTGCTGGCATTTCTATTCCAATGGGTGACAGTTGGGCTAAGACAAGACATAAAAAGCTTAAGAAGAAAGTAGAATGTTTCACCAAAAAAAAAAAAATGGGATCAAGTAGGTCAATGAGAAACAACTTACTAATGAAAACCTCCCTCATTTATGATCTGAAAGTCTGTTTCCTGGAAGAGTTCATGAGAATATATGAAACACTATTGTATTTGCACATTTGTTCTTTGTGGATAACTGAGGCCTTCATTCTTATGCAGGCTCAAAGTTGATGATGAATTCCAAGAAAAGGATCTTTATGAATAAAACCTTCTGCAAGGATGGGAGGAGATAAAGGTTTTCTTGAGGCAATTTAATTGTTTCAATATGGCAGTCATATAGTCCTCCCTTAAGTTCTTTCTTATTTTACATATTTTCATCAGCCACAAGTAAATGTTTAATAGATTTTACTTGTGAATGCATCTGACCCTAGGGATTTTTTTTTTAAAGGGAGATCATTGAAGGCTTATTTAATTTCTTTTTTTCTAAAATGGAATTATTTGGTATTCTATTTCCTCTTCTGTAAATCTGGGCAATTTATATTTTTACAAATATTCCTTGATTTTACTCAGATTGTCAGATCAGATTTATTGAGATAGAATTCACTAAATTATTTCCTAAAGATTGTTTTAATTTCTTCTTCACTGGTGGCAAACTTACCCTTTTCATTTTTTGATACTGGATATTTGATTTTCTTTTAAAAATCAAATTAAGCAACAGTTTATCTGCCTTTCTGTCTTTCTTTTTTCAAAAAATGAGCTCCTAGTTTTATGTACGAGCTCAATAGCTCATATATTTTCTTACTTTCAATTTCATTAATCTCACCTTTGTTTTTAGGATTTCCAATTTGGTATTTCACTGGGGCTTTTTAATTTGTTCTCTTTCTGGTTTATATTTATAGTTGCATGCCCAGTTCATTGATCTTCTTTTTATTTTTTACTTATGTGAGAATTGAAGAAAATAAAAATTTCCCTTAAGTACTGCTATGGCTGCATCCCATAAATTTTGACATATTGTCTCATTGTTGTCATTATTTTTTAATTAAATTATTATTTCTCCAGTTTGTTCTTTGACCCACTTATTCTTTAGGATTATTCAGTTTCCAATTAATTTTTAACCTATCTTTCAACTGCCCTTTGTTGAAGGTATTTTTTATTGCATTATGATCTGAAAAGAGTGCATTTAATATTTCTGCTTTTCTACATTTGATTTTTAGATTTTTCTTTTCCCTACTACATGATCATTTTTGGTGGGGGTGCCATGTATTGCTATTTTCTCTTCAATTTTCTCCAGAAGTCTATTATATCTAACTTTTAAAATTCTTTTCACTTCCATAATTTCTTTCTTATTAGCATTTTGATTGGATTTGTCAAGCTCTGAGATGCTCCACTAGTATAGTTTTGGGTCTGTTTTCAGCAGCAACTCATTTAACTTCTCCTTTAGGAATTTGAATGTTATATCACTTGGTGCATATAGGTTTCTAATTAATATTTACTTCATTTTCTATGATAACTTTTAAGCAAATGTAGTTTCCTTCCTTAATGTTTTAATTAGATCTGTTTTTGCTTTTTCTTTGAGATCATGATAGCTGCTCCTGATTTTTATTTTTTTAACTTTAGTTAAAGCAAAATTATCTGGGTATATCTCCCTTACCTAGTTTTAATCACTCATTGGGCATTGCTTCAGTCAGACTGAGACCTGGGAAAGACCTTGACTTAAAAAAAGCTTAGGTCTCTCCCTGTATTCAGGGCCATCTCCAGTCATTTTAATTTATGTCTTGCCACTGGACCCAGATGGCTCTGAGGTAGTGACACTGGTGACTTTGCCCAGCCCTCCTTTATTTATTTATTTACCAATTCATCTATTCATCTATTTATTTATTTATGTATTTATTTATGTATCTATCTATCTATCTATTTATTCATTCATTCATTCATTCATTCATTCATTTATTTATTTATTTATTTATTCATTCATTCATTTATTCATTCATCCAATCATTTACTTATTTATTTATTTATTCATTTATTTATCTATGTATGTATGTATGTATTTATTTATCTATCTATCTAGCTATCTATTTATTTATTCATTCATCTATTCATTTATTCATTTATTTATTTGTTTGTTTGTTTGTTTGTTTGTTTGTTTGTTTATAGTTTTTATTTACCAGATATATGCATGGGTAATTTTACAGCATTGACAATTGCCAAATCTTTTGTTCCAATTTTTCCTCTCCTCCTCCCCCCCCCCCATGGCAGGTTGACCAAAACACGTTAAATATGTGGAAGTATAAATTAAATACAATATATGGATACATGTCCAAATAGTTGTTTTGCTGTACAAAAAGAATTGGACTTTGAAATAGTGTACAATTAGCCTGTGAAGGAAATCCAAAATGCAGGTGGACAAAAATAGAGGGACTGGGAATTTTATGTAGTGGTTCATAGTCATCTCCCAGAATTCTTTCGCTGGGTGTGGCTGGTTCAGTTGGTTCATCTCATTGTCAGAGAGGGTCTCGTCCATCAGAATTGATCATCATATAGTATTGTTGTTGAAGTATATAATGATCTCTTGGTCCTGTTCATTTCACTCAGCATCAGTTCATGTAAGTCTCTCCACAGCCCTCCCTTATTTAAATATAAGTCACTTGCATGGCATAGCATCCCCTCTTGGGTATTGTGGCCTCTTTGAGAAAAAGGTCATATAACAGCAACATTTCTCATCAACCATTAAAAGTTCATATCTAGCAATTTTAAGAGAAGGGACTTAATCCCATAACTCTAGAATGAGGAAAGATAAATTAAAGAAGGATGATAAAACACCCATAAAGAATCTATTTTCCTACTCTCATCAATAACATTGAGAAGGAGCCTGGTTTATTTCATTCAAAGCTGGTCTCAAGGTCCAGAAAGACTGTAGTGTCACACTACTGGTAGACTATCTCCCAACTTCTACTCATATGGATAATACTAATCTTCAGAGTGTGGCTGATTGCATCTCTTTTCAGTGTTCTAGGAGTAACCCTAAGGGGTTAGGGTTTCCAGCACTATTGTTGGTAAGGCCCTCTCCAATGAGCTCCTCACGGATTATCAGTCTTAATTAGCTTTTAGGAATTAGGCCATTTTTACCAAAATTGTCTAGTCAGAACATTTGGAATATCCATTGAGCTCCCTCCTCAAAGCATTTTACTCCTCAATGATGGAAAATTTGTTTACACCTAGGTCACACCTCTGATTGAGTCAATCAAGTTATATGACTTATACTTATCCTTATACCTAGCTTCAAATCCTGCCTCTAATACACATGGCTGCATGACCTTATACAAATAACCTTGTACCTAATTTCTCAATAGCCCAAGCAAATCTCTGAGATTAAAAGTTGTAGAACAATTGACAATATGTGTTGGAATAGGGGTTTTCCTTTCTGGAAACCTCCTACACTGCTGAAATTATATCTAAGCAAAATACCTTGAAAAATAAATCTGCAAATAAACAAATTTACTAGTAAATGGGGGAACAAATAAATAGTTGATAGATAAGACATGAAAAATAGAAACACCAAAAAAATGAGATATTAGAACATAGGTTAAAGCTTTTCTTGCAACCCAATTCTGTAAGTTAGAAACAGCATAGAAATGAGTTGATAAAGAGACATCCCAATAGCTAATGTATGTAAAAGTAATATGAAGGGTATCATGTGGGATTATCAGAAGAAATTCTATACTGCTAAATAGTTTCAATTCACTTTCAGTTCTACAAATCTTAAATAATAATTATCTATCGGAGACTGATCATATACTTGTGGAACTCCTCACTTCCTCCACATTCATGGTGGAGTAATTTAGGTGATTATAATTATAGAATAGGGCTCAAGCCCCCATTGCATTATTCTCTATCAAATGAGTGTTATTATTCAATTGTTGTTCATTTGTGTCCAATTCTTCATGACCCAGCTTGGGGTTTTCTTGGCAAAAATACTGGAATGGTTTTTACAGAAGGTCTGTAATCAAAAGGGAAAAAGTAAAGAAAAGTAAAGAATAGTAACAAAAATCAAAGAACAACTTTCTTATCTGGGATAGAGTAGCAAGCAAATTACAAGGGAAACAAATTGCCTCATTATACAAAGGAGTTTCAAAGTTTCAAAAAAGTTTCCACTGGTAGCAAACAGAATACTCTGCAAACAATTCACTCTCTTAGGGCTGTGCCCTCACTGGAACAATTCTCTTGTCCTGAGCTGCCAACATCAAGATCTGCTTACTAGCTTTTCTGCTTCCTTGTCAGAAGCTTCTCTTCTTTCCCCTCCACCTCTGACTGCCCCACTCTGCTCCTCAGAATTGCTGTGAGCATCTGTTGTTGGTCTTCTGCAATGAGATGCCACAGCTTTCTCCTAATCCATACTCAGAAGCAAAAATGACAAGAGTACCTGTCCTCATTGATCCTGTTTTGATTGGGGAGGGAGGCTGATGCATAAAAAAGGTATGTACATTTATTTATTATATTTATTTATATAGCATTTTAACAGCTCACAAAGTGCTTTCTCTCCATTATTTCATTTGATATTCACAACAAGCCTGTAAGTTGATTCCCCAGATATCAATATCTCTAACAGATTTGAAAAAAACAATGTTCAGAGATGTTTTTATTTGTACATTTTTGTTTTTTAATCTCACTAAGATCTTTATTTTCCCCTTACTTTCTAGTCTCTTTGCTAATCTCTATATAGTAGTGATGAAATGTTTTTTCCCCCCATAAAATTGGTGTCTGTTATAAACTTTGATGGCACTAACAAAAGAGTGACCTTACTGGTCACTGGGTTAAATGTGGAAATTATTTCCTTTTGCTCATTTCTATATTAGACAAGTAAAACAAATCATTAAAAAAGTTTTCCTAACTCAAGGACATGATTGTGTTGCATTTCCTCTTTATTAAGTGATTTAATAGATTTTCTACACTGACTGGAAGTGTTATTTGATTTGCTATAGTTGAGCACAAAGGGAAACCCAATTACTGAATAATTCATTTGACCTTTTTACATGCTCAAATTATGAAGGAACATTTTCTGCAACAAAGAACATTAATAAAATCTTGCAATGGCCTATATTTGTATGTTAAAATTCTCATCACTTTATCCTTCTATAGCTCTCTTTTATTAATGTTAATGATGTATAGATTGAGATTTCTGTTTTAGAGGCACAGAATTGTTTTCCATTCAATAAGCATTTATAATATTTTATTTTAACTTTTTGAAATAAAACAAGAATGTTCATAACAGAGCATAAAAAGATGACTGTACGTTAAACTGCAAATCTATTATGCACGGCCACCTTCCAATAAATATATAATAAAGTTTTCCTGTAAATATTTTTCTCTCATAGAATTTTATAGAGAATTCAATGGAATTAGAACACGAGTTAGCTAGACAAAGAGATAAGCAGAACAGTCAACAAGCACTTATTAGGTACCTACTAAGTGCCTGGCTCTGGTAGAAAGCAATGAGAATTCCCACCACCCCCATAATTAAGAAGCTAGATAGAAAGGCAGGCAGGTAGACAGATAAGTAAATACATAAAATATTTATTATTTCCCATATATCAGGCACATATCTAGGGATACAAAGCCATAATCCTTTAAGATTGAAAAGGATCTATTCCAGTTCCTGTGTGAAAAAGACTCACTTATCAATGAGAAATGGGTGCCCAGGTTTTATTTGAAGACTTCCAGTGAAATCACTATTTCCCTGGCTGACCCTGACTATTTTGCCATGGCTATCATTGTAAGGGAATTTTTCCTTCAATTATTCATTCGGCCAAAAAAGCATTTATTTAGCAACTATTGTATGTCAGGAATTGTCCAGGCTGTTGGAGAAAGGAAGACAAAAACAACCATTATTCTCTGGATGGGAGAGCAGGGTGGGGATAGCATGTGTGGAGAAAGCAAATTCAAAATATAGATATTCAAAGTGATACACAGGTTTTTATGATTAACCAGGGGAATTGGGATAAGTTTCCATTAGTCAGTAACATCTGAACGGAGTATTGAATGAATGGGGGGATCCAGTGAGGTGGAACTTCCAAGCATGAAGTGTACTGAGCTTGTACAAAGACACAGAGATGGGAGATGGAATTGGCAAACAGGGAAGAGCAGGCCAGTTTGCCTGAAAGGAAAAGTGTAGAAAGATGAGGAATGTGCTATTTTAAGCCTCTGGAAAAAGCACATGAAAACTGGAGTCAGATTGTGAAAGACTTTAAGACCAAATAGAGGCATCTGCAATTTCTCTTGCTGTCAATGGGGAGGCCTTCTTGACCAGGAGAGTAACCTGGCTGGGAGTGGGGAGAGACTTGAGGTAGGAGGATCCATCAGGATCTTGCAATAGTTCAGGTAAGAGGTGGTAAGAGAATCAGCTGGAATGGGGATTATGTGAGTAGAAAAACAGAAGCCAAGAGAACCAGAGATAAATAGAGAGAGATAAAGAGATGGAGAGACAGGCAGACAAATGTAGAGTAAGTTATGGAAATGGAAGTAGAAATGACAAAACTTTCCCAGCTATTGGTTCTTTGTAAAGTTCTGATCGTCTCTCAGTTGTAATCCTTCTCTGGGAGGAGGTTTCTTTTCTGTATAATCTTTTCCTCTATGAGCAGGTTTCTTGGGAGGCTTCTGGGGCCTCCAGCCAGCCTCTTCTTCTTGAATCCTGGCTCTGAATCTCCTCCAGCTCTTGTCCTTCCCCAATCCAGACTGCTTGTCCAGGCCCAATGTTGCCTCTTTTTATCCTCCCAGAGAATGGACTTGTGGGTACTCCCAGGGGCTTGTGGGAATTACTTACAACCAATGAACTTGTTCCTCTTAAAATTCCTAAGGTGTAAACTCCCTTTAAAGGCCTGAGCCAAAGGTCTGAACCAGAGAACTGTTAAGTCAACCTGAGTTCTCACCTTGTAATTGTCCAGACAACCTGAGTTCTCACCTGGTAATCCTAACAGTTCATAACCTTCCCATCTGCATCTTCCACCCACTGCTGTCTATCCTCTGGGACCAAGAAATCTCCTTTCTTCATCCAACAATTCTTTAAAGTTTGGGATTGTCTTTCTTCTTCTTTTCCCCATTCCAATTGTTTTCATCTAAATTTGTTTGAGTTTGTTGAGGCAATGCAGACAAAGCAGAAGAAGATAGGATGTTTATCTTTCTATTTCTGCCATTGTGCCTTTATTAATGAAGTCTAAGATTATGGGCCAGGCCGTGGGCATGGGATAGAGAGCTACCCTGTTTCCTCTCAGCAACCCAGGCAACTGAATAGGATGGTAATTGCTGAATAGGAGCCTTCTTGAATCCCTTCACTGGGACCTCCTATCTATCATCAACAAGCAATAATTAAGGGCCTACTCTGTGCTAGACACTAGGCTAAGTGCCGGGGTCACAAATAAAGGCAAATGTAAAACAAACAAACAAAAAAGACCAAAATAGCTTTTTCGAATGCTGTGTTATACTGTTAATTCATATTCAACTTAGGGTCCACCACCATACCTCCCCTAGCTCTTTCACATAAGTTATTGTATATAAACTTTTGTATATGTATTTATTAAAATGTCTAGTGTATTCCAAGTATTACACAAGAAACTGGACATCCAAAGATAAAAATGAGACAGTCCCTGCCCTTAAAGGGTTCATTTAGGTTATAGGAAACAATATGTACACATATAAGAATAGAAAGAATAAATAAAAATTAATATAATAATATAAATTGAAAATATAGATTTGTGAAGTCACATCTGCTCTGTCCCTTACTTGCACAGATGATCTTTTACAATCCTACTTGAGGACCTTTACGTTTTTCTCTATTAAATTTCACCTAATTCACCTTTGCTCACTGTTAAGTTTCTCTTTCCTGATCTTTGTTTTATACTAGATCTTCCCTTCCTTCCCTTTCCTTTCCCTTCCCTCTTCTCCTCCTTCTCTTTTACTTCCTCTTCTTTATCTTTCCTTCTTTTCCCTTCCCTTCCCTTCCCTTCTCTCCTCTCTGTTCCCTCCTTTCCCTTCCATTCCTTTCTTTGTCTTTCCTTCCTTCTCTTTTTTCCCCCTTTTCTTTATCCATCAATGCTTTCTGTCATCTATAGATATGATGGGCTTTCTATCTTTTCCTTTATTCAAAAATAGTGTTTCCCTCTCTAGCCTCCTTATGTGCACCCACTCCCTGTCTCCCACCAAGAGAGTTAAACATTAGGACTTAATCTCATGTGAATATTTTTCCTGTTAAAGATTATCCTGTAATATTTCATGACTTTAACTGTTCCTTAAGCAGAATTCTTCCTTCATCTTCAGTTTCCTCATCTAAATAGCTTCATTTTCAGACTGACAAAAATTTAATTGCTTCCATGGCTCCCACTGAGTTAGCCATTGCTATCTCCTGATGTCAGCACAAAAGATCCTTAGCATTATGGTGACTTCCTCAGGCAGAGTTTCTTGGGACAGTAGGCTATTGCGGCTCCCTCTGAGTTCTTTTTCTCTTTTTCTAGAAATAGCCCCTAAATGGCATGTCATCTTCCTCCACTCTAGTGATCTCTTCCTGTCCCAAAGTGATAAACAAGTTGTGACCAGGCCATGACATGAACAAATTAGTGAAACAGAGGAGGCGAGTTTAGGCTTGAACCTGTGACCTCCAATTCTGACCCTCAAAGGATTTGGAGAAGACCATGGGGATACTGGGACACATCAGCTTGTGCACAGATGTGGAAGGATGGAGGCCACGTTTCACACTTAATTACGAATTTCCTTTCTGCATCATCTTGAACCTTCTCGCTAAGCTTTTTATGGATGAATGCTCAGGCCGATCATTCCAAGCATGTTTGTACATTAGGGACAGGGATATTGTGCACAGATAGTTCTTCATGCTTGGAACTGGAGTAATGGGAAAAAGAGAATGTTCCTAACAGGAAGAGATCCACAGGAAGCCAGACTATGACCAAGTCTGGGCTGAAACTTTGCCTCAGGGAAGAAAATTAGATGCTGCTGATTGCACTTATACAACCTCAGGGAAGAAAGAAAAGGACAACAGTGACTGGAGGAAGGGTTGTTGTAGTGCGGGGAGCCATTGAAAGTAGTGACCAAGAGCAAGCTATTCAGATTGGGGTAGGGGGTGTCTCTATTTGCTGCTGCTGTCTCAAGGCTGAGATTATTAGGAGTCATGGAGGCCCACTGATGGGGAAAAGAACAGTGGGTTTGGAGCAGTTTCCCTCATGAAATATCTGTCTTCCTCTAAAGGAGGGATTCTCTTCCTGCCAATTGAGAGTACCTTTAAAGTCCTTTTTAAAGCTCTTAAGCAAAAATGTATGTTCAAGCTTATAAAAAATAGTATGAGCAAAGCCTAGGAGTGCTTACAGCCCAGTGGCTATGGGTGTTCAACAGCTTTCAGAGCCGTGGGTAATTGAAGACTCTTTCTCAGTTGTAGTTGCTAGTGTTTATCTTGTATGAAAATTCTTTGTTAAAGATCTGGGGATATCGGAAGGGATTAGCCTTTAAACTTCCTTTTCTCAGCTCTATAAGTCACGATCTTCACAGATTAAAAAAATGGATTGTCTCCTGTGTTCTGGACACCACATTTTAGAAAAGATGTTGACAATCTGGAAAAAAGCCAAAGGAGGGCAACCAGCCTGATGAAAGGCTCACTGACTAAGTGATGGATGGTTAAAAGGACCAGAAGCATCCCTCCTGGAAAAGAGAATTCTTGGGGGAGAGGGGCTCACTTTTGTCCTTAAATATCAGAAGGGACACTGCATGAAAGAGAGACGTGTTTTCCTTTTTGGTCCCAGAGGTAGAAATAGAAGCAATGTGGAGAACATACAAAGGATCGTCTCCAAGCTTGATGACAGCCAAAATTTCCTTACAATGAGATGTGTCCCCAAATGGAATGGGAATTGGGCTTCAATCAGCTTCTACCAGCTCCCAGAAATGATTATTAAATGAAATGTTCAGTGTGAAAGCTTAAATTTTTTTCAACATAAGAAAGCTTAAGAGGAGGCAGAAAAAGAAAGCAAACAAACAACAAAGAACCTGACCATAAAAGTTATAATAGTGACATGAAAGACCAAGTCATCAACTCAGACAAAGACGATAATGTTAAAATGGCTTCCCCCAAAAAAAGTTTCAAAGAAAAATGCTAATTGGAGCCAAACACAACAAGAATTCTTGGAATTGTTGAAGGAAGATAAATGTGATACAGGAAAAATTGGGGGGAAAAATGAAAGTGATGCATGAAAATTATGAAAAGATAATTAACATCTTGGTAGAAAAAAAGATAGAAAGAAAGAAAGACAGAGAGAAAGAGAGAGAGAGAATTGTACCTTAAATAATATAATTACCTATGTAAAAGAGAAGCAAAAATTCACTGAAGAGAAAAACTCAAAAGCAGAACTGACCAAATGGAAAAAGAGATACAAAAGCTCACTGAAGAAAAGAGTTCCTTAATATTAGAATTGGGCAAGTGAAAACGAATGACTCCATGAGATATCAAGAATCAATAAAACAAAGCCAAAGAATGGGAAAAAAAGAAAATGGGATATATGCCATCAGAAAAACAACTGACCAGGAAAATAGATCAAGGAGAAATAATTAAAGAATTATTGTACTACCTGAAAGAGAGAAAGAGATGAAAGAGCTAAGCAATTTTCATTGCTTTGATAGCTTAGTTTCAGAGAGTAAAATAGAAATTGAAAGAATCTATTGATCACTTCCTGAAAAGTATCCCCAAATGAAAACTTCCAGGAATATTTTGATCCAATTTCAGAGCTCCCAGATCAAGGAGAAAGATTACAATACTTTCATCAAATACTGTGGAACCACAGTCATGATCACACAAAATTAGTGGCTTTTACATTAAAAGAGATGATAGTTTAGAATATGATATCTTAGAAGGCAAAAAATCCAGAACTGCAACAAAAAATAACCTACTGAGAAAAAATGAGCATAATCCTTCGTGGAGGGGAGAATAGATATTTGATAAAACAGGACTTTCTTTTTCTTTTTTTTTAATTAAAGCCTTTTATTTTCAAAACACATGCACAGATAATTTTCAACATTCACTTTTTCAAAACTTTATGTTCCAAAAATTTTCCCTCCCTTTCCCCCATCTTCTCTAGATGGCAAGTAATCCAATATATGTTAAACATGTAAAAATCCCCTGTATATATTTCCACAATTCTCATGCTGCACAAGAAAAATTAGATCAAAAAGGGGAAAAATGAGAAAGAAAACAAAATGCAAGCAAACAACAATAAAAAAGTGAAAATATTATATTGTGATCCACACTCAGTCCCCACAGTCCTCTCTCTGGGTACAAATGCTTGTCTATATCACATGACCAATGGAACTAGTATGAATCACCTCACTGCTGAAAAGAGCCAAGTCCATCACAGTTGATCACCACATAATCTTCTTGTTGTTGTGTATAATGTTCTCCTGGTTCTACTCACTTCATTTAGTATCAGTTCATGTAAAACTCTCTGGGCTTCTCTGAAATCATCCTGCTGATCAAAACAGAACTTTCAAGAATTACTGATGAAAAGACTAAAGCTGAGTTGAATATTTATCATTCAAACAGATGACTCAAGAGAGGTATAAAAAGTTAAACATGAAAGTAATTATAAGGAACACAATACAGTGAAACTGTTAGCATATAACTCCTATGAATTTTATCATCATTAAGACAATTTAAAGGAATTTACATAAAGAGACGGCATAGGTATGATTTGACTATGCCAGAATGATCTCTAAAAACTTAAGGGGTAAGAAAGAGGGATGCACTAGGAGAAGAAGGAAGGGAGAAGAAGAATGTGAAGAATTTCAACATACTAAGTTTGCAAGGAAGAGCTTTTACAATAGAAGTGAAAATAGGAGGGATGTCAGACAGTGCTTGAACCTCAGATTCATGAGAATTAGTCAAAGAAGAAAGAATATACATATATACAGACACACACTCAGCTGTGTATAGAAATGTAACTCACAGGGGAGGGGGGCAAAGCCAAGATAGTGGAGAGGAGACACATCTTTTTCTGAGCTCTCCCCATGTCCCTCCAATTAACAATAAATCTAGCCTCTGAACTGGTTTTGGAGTGACAGAACCCACAAATATTTGGAGTGTAATAAATTTCCAGAAGAAGATAATTTGGAAGATCTCCAGAAAAAGGTGTGTTTCAATCAGGCACAGAGGGAGGTGGGCCAAGTGCAGGCAAGTCTACCACAGGCAGTGCACAGAGCCAGGGTGGTGTGGGCTCCAAAGTGCTACAGAATCTACCAGGAGGAATCTGCTGTAGTGTTGGCTACTCTGCCCTGGTTGTAAGCCAGTAGATCAGCAGATTAGCTATAAGATTTCCAATGCAAATACAAAAGGCAAACAGTGAGTCTTTAAACCCCAGAATATTACAGTACCTGGCCACACCCACACAGCACTGAAAGTTAGTCATCACTAACCCAATGCAGCCACTGTTGCCTGTAAAAAAAGCTTGAATAATCTCTCATGCACCCTAAAAGCAGACCTCAACCTTTTTTTTTTTTTTTTAAATAAGCAAAAAGAACTCTGACCATAGACAATTTTTATGGAAAAAGGGAAAAACAGATTTCAAACCCTGAGGACACTAAAAGCAGATCATCTCCAGATGAAGCCCCAGAGGGTGATATAAATTGGCTCCCATCCTACAATGCTCTCTTGGAAGAATTCAAAAAGGATCTTTAAAGAAAGTTAGAAGAAAAATGGAGAAAGGAAATGAGATCTTTGCAAGAGGGTTTGGAAAAGGAATCACAAAAATTATCTGAAGAAAACTCCTACAAAATAAATTTATTGAAATGGAAAAAGCATATAACTCATTACAAAATGGATTTGACAAAATAGCAAAAGAAAACAACTCCCTGAAAAAAAGAATCTGTGAAATGGAAAAAGAAAATAACTCCTTGAAAAGCAGATTTGTGAAATTGAAAAAATCCATAGAACAAAATAACTCATTTAAAAATTTAACTGACCAAATACAAAAGGAACTAAAAAACTAACTGAAGAAAATAATTCATTAAAAATTAGAATTGAACAAATGGAAATGAATGACTCAATGAGATATGAAAAATCAATCAAGCTAACACACAAACAAAAACAAGAAAAAATAGAAGAAAATGTAAAATACCTCACTGGAAAAACAACTGACCTGGAAAATGGATCTAGGAGAGACAATCTAAGGATTATTGGATTTCCTGAAACTATGATGAAAAAAAGAATGCAGACATCTTTCAGGAAATCATCAAGGAAAACTGCCCTGATGTCCTGGAATCAGAAGGTAAAAATAGCCATTGAAAGAATTCTCTCTTGAAAGAGACCCCAAAATGAAAACTCCAAGGAATATCACAGCTAAATTTCAGAAATATTGAACCAAGGAAAAAATATTGCAAGCAGCCAAAAAGAAATAATTCAAATAATGAGTAGCCACAATCAAGATCATCCAGGACTTAGTAGCTTCCACCTTAAAGGATTGAAGGGCCTGGAATGGGAGCAAAATCTATTATGCTTCAGGTGAAGTAATAAAAGCAGGGGTAATGATCCTGATCTCAGATCAAGAAAAGCGAAAATAGATATATTTAAAAGAAGTAAGGAAGAAAACTATATTTTGCTAAAGGATGCCATAGATAAGGAATCAAAATCAATACTAAACATATATGAACCAAATGGTATAGCATCTAAATTCGTAGAGGAGAAGTTAAGAGAGCTGCAAGAAGAAATAGATAGCAAAACTATACCGTGGGAAATCTCAATCTTGATCTATCAGAACTAGATTGTAAAGGGCTAGAATTGAGCAATGCACTTGGATAATGAAGCACGTGAGACTAATTGCCAATTGGACAGTTCCCTATTAACTTCTTTGAAGGTTGACCCTCCCCAGCTGTTCTGTGCTGACTTGATTGGTGGGACAAAGAGGGGGAAGTGACGTGTGTGGGAGGAGTAGGAGGAGGAAAAGGAATTGAGACTCAGATGCTGAGTCAGTCTCTTGTGGCGTTTGAGGGAGGAAGATGTGTGTGAGGTTGCTAGGCCTAACCTCATGACCTTGACTGTAAAAGATCAAGAATAAAGATGTTTAGTGATCCTGACTTTAGCTGATTTCTGGGAAGACAGAGTTCCAGCACTAGATAAATTGAGTCACAAAATAAATAAGAAAGATTAAGGAGGCAAATAGAATTTTAGAAAAGTTAGGTATGATAGATTTCTGAAGAAAATTGAATGGAGACAGAAAGGAGTATACTTTTTTCTCGACAGTTCATGGAACCTAAAAAAATTGACTATGTATTAGAGTATAAAAACCTCAAAATAAAATGCAAAAAGGAAGAAATAGTAAATGCATTTTTTTCAGATCATCATGCAAAAAAATACATGTAATAAAAGGCCAGGGGAAAATACATTAAAAATTAATTGGAAACTAAATAATCTAATCCTAAAGAATGAATGAGTGAACAACACATTATGAATACAATCAATAATTTCATCCAAGAAAATGAAAATAATGAGACAGCATACCAAAATTTGTGAGATGCAGCCAAAGTAATAATTAAGGGAAATTTTATGTCTTTAGATGCTTCTTTGCTTTACTTGCATAAACTAGAGAAAGAGAAGATCAATGAATTGTTCTTGCAACTGAAGACTAGAAAAAAAACAGGTTAACCCTCCCCCCAATTAAATATCAGATTTGAAATTCTAAAATTGAAAGGGGAGATTAATAAAATTTAAAGAAAACTATTGAATTAATAAATACAACTAAGAGTTGGTTTTATGAAAAAAAATCAACAAAATAGATAAATCTTTAGTTAATTTGATTTTAAAAAAGGAAAGGAGAAAATCAAATTGTTAGTCTCAAAAATAAAAAGGGAGATTTTTCCACCAATGAAGAGAACATTAGAGCAATAATTGGTAGTTATTTGGCCCAACTATATGTCAATAAATTTGATAATCTAAGTGAAATGGAGGAATATCTACAAAAAATATAAATTGCCAGGTTAACAGACTCTGAATATGGATGGAATGAGTTTACCCATAAAATGTAGACAAATAGCAGAATGGATTACAAACCAGAAAGAAACACACAGAGTTAAAATAAAGGATTTGAACAAAATCTAATATACTTCAGCTGAGTAAAGAAAAACTGAAGTAGCAGTCATGATCTCATACAAAGAAAAAACAAAAAACAAACCCAACTAAAAATGACAGAGAAACTATATTTTGCTAAAAGGTCCTATTGACAATGACAATATAAAATTTTTACAAGATATTTCTCTGACAAAGATCTCATTTCTCAAATATTTCTATACTGAGTATAGAACTAAGTCAAATTTGTAAAAAAAAAATGACATTCTCTAATTGATAAATGGTCATAGGATATAAACAGGCAGTTTTCAGAAGAAGAAATCAAAATTATCAATAGCAATGAAAATATCTCTAAAAAAATATTGACTAGAAAAATGCAAAACAAACCAATTCTAAGGAACCAACTCATTCCTGACAAATGCTCAAGGAGATGGGGGAAAATAGTTACACCAATGAATTGATGTTGTGAATTGATTCAACCATTCTGGAGAACAATTTGTAACTATGCCCAAAAGACTATAAAACTGTTAATACCCAGTTTTGATCCAGCATACCACTGCTAAATCTGTAGCTCAAAGAGGTTAATAAAAAAGGAAAGGAACCTATATATGTATCATTTCATGGTGACAAAGAATAGCCATTTTTTGTTTGTTTTTCTGAAACCACTTCCCTCATCATTTCTTATAGCACATGGCAGGACCTATATGAACTGATGCAAAAGTGAAGTGAGAAGCACCAGGAGATCATCAGGCATAGTAACAACAATATTGTAGTGGTGATCAACTATGAAAGATTTGTCTATTCTGATAATTACAAATGACTCGTGATGAAAAAAAATGTTGAAGAGAGAGAATTGATGCACTCTGATTGGAATATAATTTCTCACTTTATTTTTCTTTGTTTAAAAAATATGGCTATGATGGAAATATGTTTTGCATGATTTCACATGTATAATTGATATCATATTGATTGCCTTCTCAGTGCATGTGGGAGGAAGTGGGAGGAAGGGAGAGAATTTGGAACTTAAAAGCTTACAAATTGTGTTAAAAATAAATAAAGAATACTTTTTCATGCTATCAGAAACCCAGAGGATACATTTGGAACACCTGTTCATCTAGATGAGGGTATGCCAACAGGTAATAAAGGAAGCTGCCAGAGGATGAAAGACATTTTACTTGGTAGTAGAAAGGAGAACATATTTTGGTCCACAAAAAAAAATCTAAGTACCTCTCATTTTAATTTGTGAATTTCTTAAGGACAGGGATTGCCTTTTGCCTCTTTTTGTATCTCTACAGTGCTTGGCACATTTAGTGAATGTTTATTGATTGACTGACTTCCCCCTATTTTTGCATATTGGTCTCCATCTCGCCTAGCAGGTTACAAGGTACCCATTTGAACACTCCTGTAACATTACTTCCAGATCTGTGCTGATACGGAGAAATCCAGAACTTTGTCCCTAATGTTCAAGGTTCCCATATTAATTCTGAGGGATCAGGGAAGGAATGAGCAGTCAGACTTAGTCTGACTTTCTTGGTAGTTTTACTTCCTTATATCAAAACCAGAAGTGTTGGGAGAAAAGAGGGCTTTCTTAATGGGTCAGCTGTTGGGTAGGGGAAAGATTCTTATGTTTGGAATCATTCCTCATGCTGGGAGTATCCATGGACTGTATCTGTCTGATGTAATGCAGCTGTAGCTTGCAGATGTGGTGGACAGGAGATATTTTGACCACACCCTACTCAGCTCCTGCTGGCTGGTTTCTGTGGGTCTGGGATCTGTATTCTCTTCTGGGGTGGGGCAATGTGAGGAGCCAAGAGATGGGAAAACCATCTGGGGCAGCACAAAATGGAACCTGGTGTCTAACTCTAAGACAGAAGAAGTCGGTATCATGGAGGACCACAGCCTGCCCTGTACCCTTTGTTTCAGGGTAAGTTCCAGATTTTACACTATCACCCAGCTCCTTCTTCTGGAACTAGCTTTTGTTCCTGGAGTCCTATACGAAGAACTCAGGTAGTTAGATGGGCAGTGTTTGGAATGAAACCGGAGCACTGAAGATACATGGGTCTTTCCCATCCTTCCTCCCAAGAGCCTTCTTTCCCCAGCAAATGAACAGAATGAAGCTGCACATTTAACTAGTCTCCTCGCTGAGGTAGAATAACCAAAGAGTGTTTGGTTAGTCTGGAAAATGATTAACAATGTTTGTGTTACCTTCTTGCTCCTGGAAATATTGTTTACATTGGGATTTTAAAATCACTCTTTTGATGTGCTTTTAAAAAAATCCCTAAAATGATGTTTCCCAGTGAAATAAACAAAATGCTGGGTGGAGAGCCTTGATGATGCAAACTAGTTAATTTAAAAGACATTGCTGGATCTTAGCTAGACTCTTGACTTTAGTCAACACCATTCTTCAATATCCCTTTGGCAATGCACAGGAGCACCACCATTTGAGGCACTTTTTCATAGCTCTAACTTGGAAAATGTAATTTGTTGGTATCTAAAACAATGACTATCCAACCACAGGGCCTAGTGACCTTCATCAATCCCTGTTCCTTAGCCAGCCAGCACTATGATTTGCCTTGAGTTCATTGCTCTGGAATTGTCTTTCTTTCTTATGGAGAATTAGGCTGATCAGGGCTCCATTCCACTTTTTGCTTCCTATTCCTTATTTTTATTTATTTTGGAGATTGGTCTCTTGGGGCAATTAGATGGTACAATGGAGAGGGGACCAGGTCAAGCCTTTCAAGATTCAAGTTAAAATCTGGCCTGAGATGCTTACTAATGTGTGATACAGGGCAAATGACTAAATATCAGTTTCACTATCTGTAAAATGGGGATTATAATTGTATTTATTTGGCACATATACATATGTGTGTGTGTACATATATATGTGTGTGTGTGTGTGTGTATACACATACACACCCCTATATATGTATGTGTGTATTATCTTAAGTTGTTGTCATTAATATTATTATTTCTAGCTCATCAACACCAGAACTATTGAAGTCTTAAATCTTCTTAGGCAACCTGGTAGCCTTCAGTTCCCAGTTCCCAAAAAGTTCACTCTGTTGGAGTGAACTAAAGAACTAAAGGAGCTTTAGCTCCAATGAAGCTCAGAACTCCTGAACTCAAGGGATCCACTAATCTCAGTCTAACAAGTAGCAGGGCCTGTAGGTATATATTGCCCCTCCTAGTCTTGAGAAAAGAGGTTAATTACAGAAATGAGCCCGAATCACATACAAATATGAATTATGTATAGGACACAAGATTTCTTGCCGTACAATAAAGGGAAAGCTAAAAAGCAGAATGATTAGAACAGAATCCCATCATGTGTCACTTGTAGTACAGTCTGTTGGGAGGCTGATAGCCAAACCTCCTGGAGACATACGTAGTTCTCTGAAAGGCAGCTCATACACTCTTTCACCTTTCCCTTCCACTGACAAAACTCACTCTCACCCCATCCCATAGGCTCATGCCTCAAACTCACTCAGAAAGTCTCAGGTCACTTGTGGAAGGAGTCCTGAAAACTAAGACATCCGTGTTTCTATAGTGGTAATTCAGATGTATCATCACTGTGTCTCTGAAGAAGAGATTTACTTCTTTACCACAGAGCTGCTGATGACGTCAGCTTCTTCATTTCAGCTGCTGATCTCATCTCCTGAGCTGCTGAGCAGCCATCTGCTTCACAGAATTGCCCACACTAAGTGACTTCTTCCTCTGTACTCTTTTGTGTGTCTACTCTTTTCTGAGTTAAAAGTAGCCCAATTAGAATAACAAGAGCACCTCAAATCTGTTTTTTTTTTTTTAATTAACTTATTTTCTCCTTTAGTAGAAAATCTCCCTAATATGGATTTAGGTAATTCTTTTTGGCTTCTATCATATTCCTTACAGTGATGAATTCATAGACCTTTCCAATCCCCAGACTCCATCACAGAGACGCCTCTTGCTTTACTTGCGGTGTAAGACATGAAGTTTGTTACAGATGCCACAAAGATTCAAAGAAGGGATAGTAGCCATGTTAAGGGCAATTATACTACAATAGGAGCTCCCCAAAACCACAAATGACTTGATGCTGGATCAAAAGAGATGCTAAAGTGAATGTTTTAACAAGCTTTAGCATTTTAGTGCATTAAGAATGAAAAGATTACAAAACATTTTTTTCCCCCTCAAGTTCACTCCCTTCCAAGTACCCATTTCTAAGGAAGACAAGGCTCTTTGTGTCGCCTTTCATCCTTTAAAAACAAGGAAACAAAGGGTGGCATCCAGACTCTGTAAATTTCAGTGGTGGTGGGATTGGCAAATTTGCATATGTTTTTCTTTAATAAGTGCAAATCACCTATTCTTTAGAGGAATGAGTAAAAATGTAGCCTGGTGATTGTGCAACTAAGTTTGTCATTGTCAGATGCTTTGGGCAAAAACAAATGGATATTTTTCCATTCTCCCCAACCCCATTCTCACTGATCTGTTGAATGGAATCTGGACATAAGAACAATATAGCCTGATGAGAAGCCAGTGGGGAGGGGACTTTCATCTCAAAGGGAAAATCCAACATGTTCTCCACAATGGCAGTGATAATGGCGCTTTAAGACAATATAAAGAAAAAAGAGGAATTGAAAAGTTAAAGGAACATTAAACAGATATGAAATGTAAAACTTTATGAAAGTCTCACAAAAATATACTTGTACATATTATTCAGATTCATTACCACTGTACCAACAATTTTCAAAACAAAACAAAATAAAAACTGAGCTTACTAAGAATAGTTTCTGAATCCCAAAGCAAATGCTTTCTTCTCTCTAGCAATCCAGTGACTTCTTGGTACAGTAGAAATGTTGGTAGAAATGGGGCTTCTCTCTTTGACATGTTGTGGATCTTATGGATCTATAAATGTCCCAGCATGGCAGAAAGAGCTGTGTATCTAAAATCAGGAAACTGGGCCCAAAGCTCAGCTCTGATACCCGAGACCTTTGTGAAATCTGTCAAATTACTTGAACTGGCTGGACCGTAGTTCCTTATCTGTAATATATAGAGATTGGACTCAGTGACTTGAAAGGGTCCTCTAATTCTAAAAATCTATGCTCCAGTGTCTTTTCATTATACAAAATAGTTAACTGCTTATGGGCTAGTAAACTAAGTACTCAACAAGCAGATTTTAATCCTATCTTTGGCCTCCCTCCATCCCTCTAGTGAAGTTTGTTTTAGGTACCCTTTCATATCTTCTTTATTCTTCTTCTCCTTCTTCTCTCCTCCATTAACTTTCTTTTTCAAATTCCAGAAAGATTTGCATTAAGTTGCTGTCACTTAATAGCATTCAATGTGATACATGAATCTTCACAAATATGTTAATTGCTAATCGCCTAAAATGTTATTCCACCCAGAGACTGTCTATATTATAGTAAAGAGCTCTTGAAGAATGAAATGCCTTAAAGGCCAAAAGTTGCATAACTAATAATGAAATGGTAGGCCCCCTGATAGATAATGAAATGGTAGGCCCCCTGATAGATAATGAAATGGTAGGCCCCCTGATAGATAATGAAATGGTAGGCCCCCTGATAGATAATGAAATGGTAGGCCCCCTGATAGATAATGAAATGGTAGGCCCCCTGTTAGATAATAAAATGGTAGGCCCTCTGATAGATTAGTGGGAGAGTTGTTTTGGGGAAGAACATCATCCTCATATCCCTCAAATCATTCTAAACTATTCCAATCAACATTTTAAAGCCAACTCTCTGGATCCCATTATTAATTATTGCCCATGAAAAGGGAGGAGTTCATTGCCTGATATAGTGGAAGAACACTGGACTTGTTGATCAGTTGATCAAGCATTTACTGAAACCTATTGTTTACTAGATGCTGTTCAATACTGGGAATACATTGGTTCCTGCTTTCTAGGAACATATTTCCTGGTGTGTGTATAAGGGGTATGTAAATGTGAGCAGTATCTATACAGATAAAGCAATGTAAGAAAAATTGAGGAAGATGATCAGGAAAGGGGTTCTGTAAAAGGCAACGATTTTTGCAAGAGGCAAGGAATTCTAAAGTAGAGAAGGTAAGAAGGCAGAATGTTCTAGGCATGGGGGGATAGGGTATATGAAGAAGGGAAAATATGAAGAAGGGAATATAAAGTAGACCATGAAAAGGAAGAAAATGTAAAAGCAGAAAGAGCAGGTTAGGGCTGGACCACAGAGGGCCTTAAACTGTCTTTTAGGACAATTATTTTAGCAGTTCTATGGAGTATGTCTTGGAGAGAAGAGAAACTAGAATTTCTGGCTAAGAAATTGGAGTTTACACAGTTTGGGAGGAAAGTGCTAAGACCCAAAATATTTAAATGAGATGAAGGGGACAAATGTTGAGGAGGCAAAGTATAAAAGGACCTGGCAACTTATTTAATGGGTGTGGAGAGAGAAAGAGAGAGAGAGAAAGTGTGAGAGAGAGAGAGAGAGAGAGAGAGAGAGAGAGAGAGAGAGAGAGAGACAGAGAGAGACAGAGAGAGAGAGAGAGAGAGAGAGAGAGAGAGAGACAGAAACAGAGACAGAGACAGACAGAAACAGAGACAGAGACAGACAGAGACAGACAGAGACAGACAGAGACAGAGACAGAGACAGAAAGAGAAAGAGACAGAGAGAGACAGAGAAAGAGAGAGACAGAGACAGAGAGAGACAGAGACAGACAGAGAGAAAGAGAGAGAGAGGAGAGAGAGAGAGAGAGAGAGAGAGAGAGAGAGAGAGAGAGAGAGAGAGAGAGAGAGAGAGAGAGAGAGAGAGAGAGGAGAGAAAGAGAGAGATGAGAGAAAGAGAAAGAGTCAGGACTGATTCTAAAACTAAGGGTCTAAAAATATGGTGTCTTTGTTACATGAACTGATACTAAGTGAAGTGAATAGAATGGAGAGAACGCTGGACATCCAATGAGATTATATGATGATCAATTCTGATGGACAGTGAGGTGATTGGAGAGAGCCATTTGTACCTAGAGAGAGGACTGTGGGAACTGAGTCTAGGTCACAACAGAGTATTTTCACTTTGTTGTTATTCTTTTTGTTGTTTGCTTGCATTTTGTTTTCTTTGTCATTATTTTCCTTTTTGATCTGGCTTTTCTTCTGCAGCATGGTAGTTGTAGAAATACATATAGAAGAATTGCATATATTTAGCCTATATTGGATTACTTGCTGTCTAGAGGAGGAGGTGGGGGGAATGAGGGAAATTTGCAATACAAGGTTTTGTAGGGATGAATGTTGAAAACTGTACAAATATTTCAAAAATAAAAAACAAACAAACAAACAAAAAAAGAATCTTGAGAAGGAAAAAAAAAAGACACAAAAGACCATTCTGTGCTGGACTGCTATGATCAAGATGTCACAAGAGAAGAGAGGATATCTCCTTCAAACTCCATAGTTTACACATGAGAAAACTGAGGGCCAAGGAAATTCTGTGATTTGTCTAAGATCACAAAAGCCTGGATTTCTTTGAGACCCTCTGTTTTGTTCCCTCATTTCCAATTGACTTCTGAATCTGGCAGTGACCTGGGCATGTGCCTCCATGTTCTCTCAGCAGATCATAGAGATGCTCCATCTGAAATATTTGGGGAACTGTTCTGTTCATCTCACTGAAGATCTCTCTGTTCAGTTTCCACCATTGTAATTTAAGAAAATTGGTGGAAACGCCCACCTGACTATACAACTCTTGCGTGGCTACTGCTTGGGCATCTGCTACCATACGTTTGTGGTTCATCAGTAGATATCCAGTTGTTTTAATTGTTTTAACAATTCAAGCTGCCTGTACTCTAGCACCTGAAGTAAACAATATTCTTTACTGGGAGAACCAGGACCATGATCATTTAAAGGAATTTGACATCACTTTTCAGTCTTTGAGTTTAGAAACTAATTAGAAGGAAAATTCCATTCAACAGCTGCTTAAGGGGATGTGCTACTTTTTTTCCAGCTGTCTCCCAAGGCCTCCATCTGTAGTGTATGATATGTAGAGCCTTCCCACCACCCACTGAAGTAGCCTTAGAGGTTCATTTGAGGACACTTTTCCTGCTTTCTTTGTCCCAGGCACATCTGGGGAAGTTATCACAACTACAGAGTGATAATTTCTAGTTCTAGCTCTGACTTCCAGGGAGCCCTAAGCCTGTGAGGCTGCCACAAAGCTGGTTGGAATCCTTCATATATCTATATCTCTATTTCTATTTCTATATCTATATCTATATCTATTTCTATAGCCATCTATTGCTATCTCTCTCTATATATAATATGTATATATATATATATATACACACACATACATATATATATGTATATATATATATGTACATATAAATAGAGATAGAGATAGAGAGATAGATAGATATAATCTTCATATAGTTCCAGATTAATGGGGTGGGTGGATATTATATCAGTCTCTTCCTTAACTTTAAAATCATTGCCTTTTTAAAAACCACATCCTTGGATTGAAAGGGCCTGTTTATATTATTTTATTAAATTGTCTGAGAAGATGGAGCCTTAAAAGAAGGACATTTTGACATCACTGTCTCCATATTAAGCATTTATAGATCGCATAGTATATCAAGAGTTGCAGACATTGGCACCCAAGAGTGGAGGAGATGAAAACCAATATGACAGTGAAATATCCCTGGCACCCAGAGGGTGGAAATGAGTCAACAGCTCTGCCTTCATCATCACCCTTTCCCAAAATTAATTTGTGAGCAGAAAAGACCCATTTTTGGGGGTAATTATAAACAGTATTAAAAAAAACACAATACAAAATATCCTTCAGACATGCTGTTAATGTGTCATAAGCAAGGAGATCTCCAAGACATCTAACCCTGATTCATTAGAACATGCTTCGGCAACGGCATCTGCGCTCCACAGGCCCCATGGCCTGCGGCTGCGGTTTCTCCATTACCATGGCGGTTTTTTCATTGTCAGGAACCCCAACAGCCAATGATCTATTCTAAGCTAGAAGGCAACTGACTGGCTTCTTGGAGCAGGAGCTGATGACTTGTTCTCTTCTGGTACCATGTTTGTAATCCATTTTTCAATGCCCATGGGATCACTGCCATGCCAGTAGACAACATGGAACAGTGCAAAGAGTGCAGATCTGCAAATGCGCGAGTCTGGGCTTGGATTCTAGCTCTAAGACACTCCTTCCCTTGGGTCTCAGCTTCTTCTCTATTTGGGCTCTGTGCCTCCTGGCCTCCCTGGCTTCCTTCAGGCTCCAAATGGAATCTCCCTATTTCCCAGGAAGCCTTTTTCAAGTCCTCTTCATTTGATGCTCTGATGATTAGTTCCCATTTGTCCCTGTTTGTCCACTGTTGTTTGCCTGCAGTCTTCCTCAGCTCTGAGACTGTGCTCCTTGTGGGCAGGGATTGATTTTTGCTTTCACAGTCTCCCCAGTGCTTAGCACAGTGCGTGGCCTATAAGACACTTAGGCAATGTTTGTGAGTTCACTGATTGGTGTTTGCTGTCTTTATGGCCTGGTACACCACTTAATCTTTCACTTTTTCTGCTCATCAAGATGGGAAAACACACATGTTGCTTTGCACATGGTCGTTGCGAGAAAAATGCTTTGAGCCCTGAACAGTATCATCCAAGGGGTTTGCTGCTGCTTCTCCTCTTTGTCTCCCCTCTTTTCTTCTCTCCTTATTCCTTCTTCCCCTTCTTTTTTTCTCCTTCTCCCCTTCTTCTTCCTCCTTCTCCTCCTCCTTAACCTCTTCCTTTTCCTCCTTTTTTCTCCTCTCCTTATTTCTCTTCCCCCCTATTTTTCCTCCTCCTCTCTCCTTTCCCTTCTTCCTTCTTCCTTTCCTTTTCCTCTTTTTCTGTTCTTCTCATCCTCCCCTCCTCCTTCTCCTCTTCTTCTTTCTCTCCCTCCTATTTCTCCTTCTCCCCTTCTCCTTCTCCTCTTTTTTCCTTCTCCCCTCCTATACTTCTTTTTCTTCTTCTCTTCTTCTTCCTTCTCCCCATCCTATTCCTTCTCCTCTCCCTCCTCCTTCTTCTCCTCTGACTTCTACTCCTCCTTTTCCTTCTTCTCTTCTTCCCCCTCTTCTTCTTCCTCCATAATCCCCCCTTTTCTCCCCTCTTCTATTGTCATCTGCTTTTTCAATCTTCAGGATGAATGAGACAGGAAGGGAAAGAAAATAACTAATCAATAAACATTTATTAAATATCTCCCACATGCTAAACATTGTGCTCGCACTGAAGACACAAAGAAAGGCAAAAGGCAGTCCCTCCTTGAAAGAGCTCATTGTTTAATGGCAGAGATAACACAGCAAAAAGCTAATGGGGAGAATGAGGGGAGAGGACCAGATGTAAGGGAAATGATTAAGCCCAGAAGAAACAGACAAGTGGCTCCCTCCTAGTGTGGATAATTTGAGGGGAGCTCTTTACTGCCCATTGACCATTTGTTACTGTCTCCAAGGCAGTGTTTCTCATCTGAACTTGGAGTATAAGCTCCCCACAAAAATCATGCTGCACAAGCAAAATCAGATCAAAAAAGGAAAACAAAATGAGAAAGAAACAAAACAAGCAAACAACAACAAAAAGAGTGAGAATGCTGTAGTGTGTTCCACACTCTGTTCCTAGTGTTCTTTCTGTGGGTATAGCTAATTCTCTTCATCCCTGAACAATTGGAACTGGTTTGAGTCATCTCATTGTTGAAGAGAACCACGTCTGTCAGAATTGATCATCGTATAATCTTTTTTGTTGCCATATACAATGATCTTCTGGTTCTGCTCATTTCACTTAGCATCACTTCATGTAGGTCTCTCTATCCTGCTGATTGTTTCTTATAGATCAATAATTGAATTTCCCTTTCTTAGCACTCTCTTTTCCAAAGTCAACAGGGAGATCCACACACCTCTAGAGAAATGGTTCTTTGAGTACAGTTCCACTGAAACCCCTTCAAAGGATCCTTGGGAGCAAAAAATGTTATGAAAATTCCCTTTCTCATTCCATCTGCATATCTTTGTGCATCCAGATTTTCTTTGACCCAAATAACATGTTGCAGTCAATTGAAGGCAGAAGCCGATAGGAGAAGCCAAGCGCCTTTTGCTAGCCAAGGCATTGAAATAATGTACAAAAGGATGGCAAACCAGACCACACTTCTCACTGAAGTTTTTGTCTTGGAAACTACAGCTCTTTTCACACAAATGTGTTATTTATACCAACATGCAATGGCTTTATTATCATTATTTCCAAATGAATTATTAATATTTAAACATTTATCAGTTTCAATTTCTGTGGTTGAGTCATTTTTCAGTTGTGTCTGATTTTCCATGACCTCATTTGAGAATTTCTTGGCAAAAAAACTGGATTACTTGCTATTTTCTTCTCCTGCTCATTTTATAGATGAGGAAACTGAGGCAAACAGGATTAAGTGACCTGTCCAGGGTCATATAGCTAGTAAGTATCTGAGGCTTGATTTGAAAATTGAAGTCAGATGAGTCTGATTCTAGACCTGGAGCTCTCTGCATTGTGCAGCCCCTAGCCACCCTTAGCACATTTTTAATGTGCTAAATAAAGATAATTATAATATAAACAGCAATCTTTGGGGTCCTTAATCATTGTTAAAGACATAAAGGGGTCCTGAAATGCCAGAGTTTGATGCTGGAAATAGTTGCTGCATCTTAGTTTGGCTTCACTATCCTTGGCTTCCATCTCAATTTCTCTCCACCCCTGGTACTCACAAAGCCCTGGAAACCTGTCTTTTCTTCTAAGAATGAAAAGATCTGACTAAACATTGGAGCCGGTCCTTTTTGCTTTCCCCATCTCACCTCCTTGAAACACTTCTTTCTTCCTTTTCAAAGCTCCTGTTGCCCGATGCCATCCCTGCAGTAGTCCACCATCTGGGATGTTTCTCCTCTGATCATTAGTCCTGTCATCTCACCATTTCTGGTCCCTGAAGTGAGGCTGGAGATGGGGCCTCTGCCACAGCTCCAATGCCCATTCTCCAATGATTATTCTAAAAATCTACAAAGAGTGAAAAACAAACACGACCGCTTCTCCTAAATGGGGATGTGGTCCAGCCTTCTGCAAGGAGATGTTCTCAGTCATCCTTAATCATAGTACCTGCCCCTGAAGCTATTCCCAGATTATACTGTTTATGCCTTTAATCAGTTAATAATTCAGCAAACATTTCCCAATATGTAGTAGGCAGTGTGTTAAGTTCTGGGGATGCAATGAAAAGCAAAAATAGTTTCTGCCCTTAAGGGGGTCACAATGTAATCATATTTGAATGTAGTTGTTTGTACATTGTCTCCTCCATTAAATTGTGATTTTCTTGAAAACAGGGATTATTTTTGCGTTTCTTTGCATCTACAGAATTTAGCATAGTACCTAGCATGCAGTAGGTATTTAATAATTACTTGTAGACTGTGTGATCAAGCACAAGATATGGGCTTGACTCAGTGCTGAGGACACTGGGTGTTTTGAATCAATAGCAGGAAAAGTCAATGTCTCAGGAGATATTTTGGGAGTCACTTCTCCCAGAGTTCTTAGCTTCAAACTGCAGATGGTTGTTCCGGCTATTTCAGTCTGCTTCTTATTAAAATTTGGAGATGGAACCAGTTGGCCTCTGCCCCACCCTAGCCTCTGGATATGGAGTCCAGAGCATACAACAGATTAAAGCACATGCCCTAGAGAGCCTGAGGCTCCACTTGGGTTGCCTCTTGCATGTTTGGTTTTCTTTTGATCTTAGGAAAATAAGTATAAATCCTAGACTATCCAGGTCCACAGGCAAGCTTGGGAATGACCTTGTAAGTTCAAGAGGTGTACAAGTCCTGGGTCCTTCTGATAGGAATGGGCCATCAATTACTCAACTTTCTTAGAGAAAATACCACCACCAAAAGGATGGGCCCAAGCCAGCATGTGACTCACCAGAAGACATGGCCACCAAGGGAAAGGTGAATCATATTCTAGATCCCTTGTCCTGTCAAGCCCCATCATTGAAAAGAAGAACAAAGATCCATTTTTAGCACTCTGGACTTTTTCTCCTTGACAACCACCTTCTCACCTTGAAGATCCCTTGACCATGAGGGTCTGCTCCCTGCTTGATGACTGTCTATCCAGACCAGTATTTCAGGAGGGACTTTGGCTGTGTTCCACTTTACTTTTGGCTTGAAGCAAGTCAAAGGAAGTAATCTGAGAATGTTTTCCAACCATGGATGCATTCCACATATTTTTGGTCAACTTGCAGGAGACATGAGCACATTTTGAGACTATATAATGTACCTCCCTTCATAGAACAGATCATTTTGGACAGAGAAGATCACCACACATGGGGACTTAGCGTAATTACATTAAAGTCTTACTTCCAACTTGTTAGGATGGCAAGACCTTCTTTGGCCTGACTCTGGGCAGTTGCCCCTTTTTCTACTTGTATACTTCTTGATGAGCACTAATTCAGGAATACACCTTGGGGCTGAATAGAAAGCCCCAAAATGCTAGAAACCCAAAAGCCCTTTTCTGTCCCTTCTTTCATTCTGCACTTATTGAGCAGATCATCTTGCTAAGGCCCCTGTGAGGGAATACAGTGGGATCTGAGAGTGTGTACCATTCTCCATCAATAACACATCCAGTTTCTAAGGTTACTGTGGAGACTCATTGGATGGATGGATCCAAGGATCTGATGAAGAATCTCAAGAAATATACCTGAGTTTCAGTGAGTCAATCAGCAACCAATGATAAGTCTTTTTATGGGCAAGATGCAGTTCTAAGTACCAGGTAGAAAATGAGAAGCAAAAACACCGTCCCTGTCCTTGGAAATTCACGGAGGGAGACAAGATGCTGACGGCTATATCCATGTAAAATATCGATAAAATGGACCCACATTGGACCTGTGAAAGACTGAAAGGTCAAATAGAGGGGGTGCTATCTGATCTTGGAGGTGATAGGGAGCAAGTGGAATTCATTGAATGAAACTGGGACCAAAGAGTGGGTAGCAAGGTAGACAAGTGAGTGGAGGACTGACTGCAGTGAAGAGATACTTGAGCAGCTCTTCTAAACCAAGTTTTGAATAAAGTGGTTATCCTGACTGAGGAGGGGGAGGGTTTTTATGAGAATTATTCCTAAGGTAGAATTGGCCAGGAAGGGAACAATTTGGCCACAGGTTAGATACAGGAGTGAAAGAGAGAGGAAGAGAGGAAGGAGAGGAAGGAGAGGAAAGAGAGCAAGGAAAGGAAGGTGTGCCTAGGGAGTACACATTTCTGAGTTCTGCTACAGCCCTTGGAGCAATCCAGAGATCTGAATCCCATTGAGGCATTTCAGAAAAAAAAAGATTTAATGAGATTCAGAACAAGGTAGGGGGTTCCCCATTACTTCAGGCATTTGAACAAAGGTTGGATGAACACTGGTCAGCTGTGTTATATGGAATTCTTCAATACCAGTTGGCCTAGGGGCCTGCTGCTACGTTGCTTCCATCTCTGAGATTCTTCCTGTCTGTGACTTATTAAACATTCTCCCCTGATGTACAGCAAGATAAACATCTGGACTCTTCCCTCAGTCACTAAATTCACAGGAAACTCAATTATGCAGATGGCCTTTGAGACTCCATCTTTGTTTTACTTCCCAATTAGATATTAACATCATTTGTGCTTTTGCAATGACTGTAGCACTTTGTGAAAACATTTGTTTGAAGTTTCCATTCAGGGAGAACAGAAGACTTTTGTCCTACTCTGAACTCTTCCCTTGAACCCCACTTTAATGACATCTCTAATTTGTACAAAACTCCCATTTCAATGACAAATTTTCCACTTCAAATTTATAGTAGCATTTGAAATCCAATTTCAGATATTACCTCATTGGAAAGCTTTTTATTATCTTAAAAATAAGCAGAATAACAACTTGTCTTTTTTAAACAAAAGGATCTAAACCATATGTATGTCACACAGAATTACAGTATTCTCAAAAGTGACCTGAATTTCATTGGCAGCGTTCACTTCGTGTAGGTGTACTTATGGATTTCTTCAGAAGAGACAGTGTTGGAGAGAACACAGACATGTTCAAAGCCAAAAAAGTGGGTTCATGTTTCACCTGTGACACAGACTAGTTCTGGGACCCTAAGCATACCTTTTGGGGCCCCAGGCAACTTGAAGAGAGTCGAAATTGCAAAGAAACTGACTTTCTTTGAACGGTTCCAGTGAGATTTCAGTCTTTGTCCTTCTTTTTGTGTGTAAGAAACTCCTCCCTCCATAGAGCACTGAAGTGGCTCAAAGTGTCTTATATCTAAGCAAGAGTTTTGAAGCAAACAAGGGTGAAAATATGATGGCCTGTTACCCCAAATTTAGCACAAATAGATGTTGAAGCAGAAGAAGAGAGGAGGTGAATTCCCTCTAAGACAGGTTCTCAAGAGGACTCTTTCATTTTTTAACATTCAGGTGAAACCTATAAGAAAGGGCATGATCATTTAAGCAAGTGTAACCGAGAAAGAAAAAAGAAAAAGACACGAAATGAAGCTTGACACAACCAGAATTCTGTGAGGGTGTCAGTATGTAGATACACGAGGGATATCCCATAAATTTTCAAAGAGACTTGAAGTCCAACAGCAACAAAAACATTTACAAAACATTAAATCTCTACAGGATCAGTGGGACTAGGTGGTTATGAATTAGGAAGGGACTTAGGAGCTGGAAATAAACAAACAAACAAACAAACAAATATATATATATATATATATATATATATATATATATATATATATATATATATATATATATATATATATATATATATATATATATATACTTTGGAGCACTTCTCATGAATATCAGTTCTTCTGGAAGGGAACTGCTGCTAATTATATGCAACATTTTCTTAAACATTGACGGCATATGGTATGGCCCGAACCATTAAGAGACTGAACATTCTTGTCCAAATCTGTCAGCTATTGCTTGGCTCTGAGGATCTCTTTGACTGTCATGAGGAGGGAAAAGGAGAGGTCATGTGATCCTCGCTTTAGAGCTGGGAGGAACCCTAGATTACCAGATTCAACTTTTTCATTTCAGAAATGAAAAAAAGTGAGGGGCCAGAAGAGGCTGCCCTGAGACAGAGCAGGCAGCTCCAGCAAGTCTGGTTCCTCAGGGGTCTTCCTGGTGTACCAGTTTGAGCTCCTCGTGTTTGTTTGTTTTCCTGGGGAGACATGTGCAGTGGGCAGTACTGTAAACTGTTGAAGCCTTAATCCTACACCAAAGAGAGGACACATGGAGATAAATAGGATGGTGATAAGTGCAGAAAGGATGCTCATAGACTCTGGGAAATCACAGTGGACTCCATAGCTTCAATAATTGGATAATAGACACTTAACCCATGAGGGAGTCCTTTGTCAACAATTTGTCCCTCTGTCATCACCATTCCATCCCATCTTTGACTTCTCTACTGCCTATTTGAAGAACCCTCATTTACTCCTTCCATCCACACTCACTATTGTCCTAGATCTTTCTAACTCTTAAAGCTAAACTTCTTGCCAAGATCTACAAGAGGCTTCTTTATTTTCTCTTCTCCAACTCTCAGCCCCTTATAATCCCATTTCTACCCTTATCATTCCATTTAACTGGCTCTCTCCAAAGTTACCAGTGATGCCTCAGTGGCCAGATCCAGCGGCCTTTTCTCCATCCTCATTCTCCTTACCTCTCGTCAGACTTTGACATTATATCTGTCTCTCCTCTGCTACTCTTTTTTCCTCTAGGTTGTTGGAACCCTTCTCTATCTCTTGGTTCTCCTCCTATCTGATCACTACTCTTCTTTGCTGGATCTCCTTCCATATTACTCCCTCTAATTGAAAGTGTCTTTTAGAGATCTGTTCTGGCCATCTTCTCTACTACTCCAATAGGTGATCTCATCAACTTCCATAGATTTAATACCTATCTTTTTTCTCATAATTCTCAAATCTACCCTTTCTACTGACTTGTCATCTCCTATCTCCCAACTGTTTCTAGACCTCTCAACTGCGTATTCAGTAGACATCGTAAACTTTGTATGTTCAAAATGGAGCTAGTTATTTTTCCTTCCAAATTTTTCTGCTCCCAATTTCTTTATTAATAAAGAAAGTAACAGCATCCCTGCAGTTCCTCAAGCTCATGACCTAGGAGATATCCTGTATTCTTCCCTAATTTATATCTCACATCCAATCTGTTACCAAGACCTATTGATTTTTTATTTGTTTTCCTGGGAAATATTACTCCACCTTGGGTCAGACCCTAAGTTGTTGGAATTGTTCCTGGTAGATCTACCTGCCTGGGTCTCTCCCTACTCAAAATCCATCCTCCATTCAATTATCAAGGGGACTTTCCTAAAGTGCAAGTCTGATCATATCATATCTTTACTCAGTGAACTCCAATGGCTCCCTATTGCCTCTAGGATCAATTACAAAATTTTCTAGTACACATTCAAAGCCCTCCATAGCTTAGCCCCTTTTTACCTTTCCAGTCTTCTTGTACCTTTCTCCCAGATATAGGAATCACATGGCTGCTCCATGTTCCATGGCTCTGGGCCTTTCCCTGGCAGTCTGCCATCCTTAGATGTTAGGATTACCAGATGAGAACTCAGGTTGTCTGGACAGTGACAAGGTGAGAATTTAGGTTGTCTGGACAGTGACAAGGTGAGAATTCAGGTTGACTTGACAGTTCTCTGGCTCAGACCTTTGGTTTGGGCCTTTAAAGGGAGTTTACACCTTAGGAATTCTAGGAGGAGCAAGCTCATTGGTTGAAGTAATGTTTCCCAGAAGCCCTTGCGTTATCCCATGCCCATTCTCTGAGAGGATAAAAGAAGGGCAGCATTGGGTCTGAGAGAATCAACTCTGGGATAAAGTCTTGACGCCAGGCTGAAAGGAGACCAGTCTGGTTTGAGGAAGGACAAGAGCTGGAGGAGATTCAGAGCTCCCAAGAAACCTGCGCCCAGAGGAAAAGATTTTATAGATCTCTTCCCAGAGAAGGATTATAATTGACCAGACGACCGGACCCTCACAATTCAAGAACATTACAAGAATGCTCTCCCTTATCTGCTTGGAATAATGACCTTCTAGGCTTCCTTGAAGTCTAAACTAAAATCCCCATATTGACTGCAAGCCATTCCTAACCCTCTTAGTTCTAGTGCTTTCCCTCTATTAATTATTTCTTTTTTGTCCTGTCTGTAGCTTATCTGTACTTGTTTGTTTGCTTGTTGTCTACCCCATGAGACTGTGAAGGGCTCACAATGGCTTTTGCCTCTTTTTGCTAGTCCTTAGCACAGTACCTTGCATATCCTAGATCCTTATTATATTTATTGATGGATTTTGATGGTTTTCTGATAAAAGTAATTAGTGTTGTCAGTTGACTAGAAAAGTAGATCTGGGTAAATGGGTCGGATGAAGCTCTGTGACAATGCATGTCTAGAGGAACTTTTTATATGGTATATGAATGGAAAGTGTAAAGACTAGTAGGATAAGTTGACTAAGAAAATGGATGTTGCTGGCTTTGAGCAGAGAATACTGGTAGGGGGAGAGAAGTACTGTCTGTGAAGTGAGAATGTGTGTGGTTAAAGAATGACTGGGAGCTGAATAATTGTGAGTCTCTTTGGAACAAAGGTGGCTTTGGAATGAATCCTGGCGGAGATTTCTGAAGCCAGAATTGCTCCAAGGTAAACCATGATTTAGGGAGTGTCAGGAGTGGGAGGATTAAGGTCCTTTCCAGTCTTTGCAACTAGTGGGTGAGATTTAGTATATCCTGAGTCTTTGGTATCTATCCCTCAGAGCAATTGTGGAATTGGGAGGCCATGGTAGAAAAAGGCCCCTCAGCTGTGGCTCATCAGAATGGCCTGTTGTGGGCCCCTGGGAGGCCATGGGAATACTGATGGGCTGGGGAAAGCACAGAGAGATGCAGAGTTGGTGGTGGGCTGAACATCACAGCCATAAAAGAACCAGTGGAAGACGCTGGCTCTAGTTAGCCTGGAGAAGAGACCCTCAATGTCTTTAAGTACTTTAAAGCTTCTCTTTGGGGAGAGGGAGGCACTTTCTGCTCCTTGGCCCTAGGGAACAGAAGGAACAATAGGTTCCTGCTCCAGAAGCAGATTCCAGCTCCTTGCAAGTAAATGAATGAATAAATTCTTGTCGAATGAATGAATGATGTAAGGGAAAACTTTCTTACAATCCCAATTTTCCTTGAGTGAAATGGGTAGCCTCTAGAGGGAAGGCTCGTCTTGGTTTCTCAGCAATGGAGGTCTTCAAGCCAGACAGGACAGTCACTAGTTGGGAAAATTATAGACAAAATTGTTGTTTAGATGTAGGCTATAGGTACCTTTTAGCTGTGAGATCCAGTGATACTTAATCAAAAGTTGGGAGGCTTTAAGCTTGGGGCTGGAGGAAGCAGCCTCTCCTCAAACATTTATAGGCATAACAAGGAATTAATTAGCGCTTCTTTGCATTGGGCATCCCTTTTTACTGAAAAGTTTCTCATATTTGTAGTTTGATTCAGTTTCAGTCGGAGACAGTCCCATGAAATAGTTTAACTCCAGATAAAAATTAAATTTAAAATATAAAACAACAGGGACAAACAATAGTGCAGTCTCAGTGCTGAATAAAGATGAAACCTCCCACAATTCAATGGAATTATAGCCCCAGTAGTATCTGAATGTGTGGGCTCCATCTCCTAAGGGTTAGTTCTGAGCAGGACCAGGAACCCCAAAGGCCCATCAAGGCCGGGGAGCCAGTCCCTGGCTTGGCAATTAGGGTTAGGTTTTGGCAGCTCCCCACAGCAGACAAAGACACAATTCCCTGCACATTCATTCCTTGCTTTCAAGACCATTTCAATCTCCTCCTTTTTGGCTTTCCTGAATACAAAAAGCAGCAGAGGAGGCTCATGGGAGCCTGGAAAGTCAACAGTATACAGGTCATGAGAAATGAGGAGGGGCCTCAGATCAACCAGAAGCTTTTTGTCAAAGGGACAATAAGAAATTATTATGCACCTACTATGTGTTGGGTACTGGACTAGGTGCTGGGGATTCAGAGAAAGGCCAAAACAGCCTTTGCTCTGCAGAAGCTCACAATCTATAAAGGAAACTGTGTAAATAACTAGGTATATAAAAGATGGACAGGCAATCTGAGGAAGGGGGCAGAAGCTGCATGTGTGTGTGTGTGTGTGTGTGTGTGTGTGTGTGTGTGCGCACGTGTAAGAATACTCCAAGAGTTTCAGTGCAGGGCAGGGGTTTAGAACCCAGTCAATACAATCTGTATTGGGCTGGGTCCCAGGAAACAGCTGCCCAAAGGCCATCTGCAGGACGAAGCCATTCATTCCTCTCTAGGTGGCCACTCTTTTCTGTCTAGGTTGTTGGAACCCTTTTCTCTCTCCTGATTCTCCTCCTATCTGATCACTCCTTCTCTTTCTCCTTTGCTAGATCCCCTTCCATATTACTCCAATTATAACTTTACATGAATGTGATGAGTGGAATTCTCCTTTGGATCAAACCTAAATCTGTTTCATTGTGAATGCCATCCTCTTGGCCTCTTCCCTGATCCTAGCTGTGCCCCCCAGGGCCAAGCAGAATAAAGCTAAGCCCTCCTTTGAGGCTCATTGAACTCCTGTGGGCCTCCCTCTGGGGGCAAAGTAGCAGTCTGGAATCCCTGGTCCCTGCACAAGACTGGGCTGTGTCCAATTCTTAGTGAGAGCTTCTGCTGTGTGCTCTGTGGCACACTCTAAGCCACGCTGTTTCTTCCCTCCCCCAAAGCTGATGTTCTACAGAAGCAGGATCTACCCTCCCTTATGTATACCTCGCTATAGGCAGGTATGGGACTGATCAAAGATAACAACTACTTCTGAAGATCCGGAAAGATCACCCTCCTAATGAATGGGAATTGGTGACTCCTGTCTGGATCTGTAATTCCAGGGCCTTGAAAAATCCCATAGCAGAGATTTTGCTGAGTTAGCTCATGGCCTTTATGCCTGAAAAACTACCCACACCCGAGAGGGAAGGTGGGTCAATGATAGCATTTTAAATGTGGGCCTGCCCTTTACTCCTTAGTATAAAGGAGTGTTCTCAGGCTCATTTTTGAGGGCAGATTTGAACAAGAGGAAAAGGGCAGGAAGACCTTAAACAATGAGAAGAAGGAATAATGGAAAATGGCATAGAATGAGGACAGAGAAACCCCAATACCACTTGTCTTTCTGCTCAGCCTAGTCTCACATGCTGGCTTGGGTGTAATGGCTACTTCCATTGACTTGGTAGCTTCCATTTAAAATCAATTTTAAATTTAAGGCAGAAGATGATTGCTGAGTAGAGATTGCAGCAAAGTGAGAGTTTTCATCTGCCATTGGCTTTCCCTGGGTAGGGGACAGAGAAGCTTCTAAGAAAGGTAAGTGATGATAATCAGCAAATATTGTCACTCAGTGGGGCAAGTAAGTACGCCTGCTCAGTCTGGACCAGACCCTGTGTTAAGATTGGGGGTGTGTAGAAATTACAATGGTCCCTGCCCTCAAGGAGCTTCTAGGAGAGCATTGTGAACATGTACTTGATGATGCACAGGAAGTTTTTAAGATTTTTTTTTTTAATTAGGAAAAACTCATAAAGTTCTGGAAGGTTGGTTTATCTATGTTCAGGGTCACGTGATAATCCCAGAATTCTCCTTGTAGCTTCCACTCTGGCCATCTAGTGGTAGCAGAGAAGGAAAATGACTTGTTATGTTATGACTTGTCCAAAGTCACCCATGACATACGTGGCTGGCTCTGAATCCAAATGCTACTTTCAATGCTTTTCCTAATGTACCACGTTTCATCTTCCCAAAGTAACTTTTCCTCTTTGCAGTAAGATGACTAACAAATTTAACTTGGGTTCCCTCTGGAACAGGGAATAGCACCCTAGGGTAATAGCCATTCTTCATGAGGCTGCCTGGTTCTGACATCCTGTATCTATCTCTGCAGCCCCTCAGGCCATATGGGGGTATGATTTCATGTCCTTCCTCTCCAAGGGAGCCCCCCAGAATCTCTTTAACCTTAGGGATAATCCTCATTCTGAGACTCTCTAGTCTGGGCATAGATGATGCTCACCATCAGCACTAGAGGAAGGCTTTCAGTTTCATCCAACTTTTTTTCTTCCTGGGGGGAGTAGGGCCAGGGTGCTGACCAGGGTGCTGACCTACAGGATCTCTAGGGTCATTCAGAGTGGAAAGGACCCTTTAAGGTCACTGTCTAATCCTTCCATTTTGCTGTTGAGGGACCTGAAGCCCAGGGAAGTCACTTGTCCAAGGTCATATACCTTGGCAGAGCAAATCTGAACTCACTCTCTGAGTTCAAATCTGGTTCTCTTGGCTCTGAGCCAAGAGAATAATTTTATACTTCTTCTAGGCTTAACAGTTCTTCCTCTTCACATTGGGTTGGGGATGGGGGGGGTCAAAAAGAGAATGGGTTTGGGAGCTGTCTTGCAGTATCTGAAGGTCTGTCAGGTTTCATTGTTGTTGTTCAGTCATTTTTGTCATGTCTTAACTCCACCCTTTGGTAAGGATACTAAACTGGTTTACCCTTTCCTTCTCCAGCTCATTTTACAGATGAGACTGAGGCAAACAGGGTGAAGTGACCTGCTCAGGGTCACACAGCTAGTAAGTGTCTGAGATTAGAGTTGAATGCCTGAAGAAGAGTCTTTTTTACTCTAAGCCTGACACTGTCCACTGTATCATCTAATGGATTAGTTGATGGAAATGTTGGAGAATTGCCATTATTTGACCTCAATGATAATCTAGTCCAGGGTTTTTAAACTTTTGTTGCCTTTGACAGTGTGGTAAAGTCTAGGGACCCTTTCTCAAAATAATGATTTTAAGTACATAAAATTAATTGGATTACCAAACAAACCAATTGTGTTGAAATTCAGTTGTAAAAATATATTTCAAAACACAACCACAATTCGTGTCCCAGGTTAAGAATCCCTGCCAGCCCAACCTTTCACAGGGGAGGAAATTTAGAGCCAGAGTGGGCAGTGACTTGCCTGAGATATTCACAAGTGGCAGGCCTGAGATGAGAATTCAGGTCTCTTAAGTGCGTGCCCACCTTGTTTTCTTCCTCGACTCCTGAGCACCCGTGCCTTCAGGAATCTTTGACTTTTCCAGACCCAGTTTAAATGCTGTCTTCCACATGGAACCCCTCTACCTCTACCCCCAACGGTTAGTCCCCTCTGTTCCCAGACAGCTTCCCATTCCATTTTCAAAATAAGTCACAAGAGAAGAAAGCAGTTATGTTGAAATTCAATTATCAAAAATAGCTTTCAAAAACCCAGTTTGTTTTTTGAAATGAAGGTGTCTGGAACATGATTCTTTCTTCTTCCTCTGAAAAAGGGGTAGAGTTGAAGTCTTCTAGGTTTCAATTATTTCTTCTCTCATACTTACCCTGTAACCTAGATCTTATTATAAAGGCCCTTTTGTCTGCTACTTTATGGAGGTTATAGCCAACAAAAAGTTTTTAAGACAATCAAAATGGAGACCTTAGTTAGAAAAAAACTACTAACATTTGGGCAGTCGGCCTTTTGTTCTAATTTAAATTTTGTGTATTTCCAGCTACTTTTTCCTATTCTTTTTTCCTAATGGGGATTCAATATACAATAGGAGCCTTCATAACATAGACTGGGTGTCTTTAAATAGGAAACAAAATTGGGATACAGGAAATACTTAGATAAAAGCATTCAATAGAGTATATAACAGGGTTAGATAATGGATAGGCACTGGGAGGGGAAGTTGTAACTCCTCTTCTTGAATAGGCAATGACACCCAACAGCTACAGTCTCAGTTCTTTGTTCTTAGTTCAGCTCTTTCGACTCTATTCCTTAAGACTGGGAGCATCTTTTTTCAGAACTCTTGGGCTTGAACCAAGTCAGCCTTTTGGTTCAGAGATCACCAGTCATTCCCAGGACCAGAAGGGAATGATTGTTGCTCTGAACTATAAATCTCAAAATGTCAGTGCATGCTCAGACCTCAACTTAATTATATATTTACCTCTATATCTTCCAAGTTGTCAGTCCTATTCAATACAAGTTCCTTGAGGGCAGAGAATATTTTCCTTTTTTCTTGATAGCTTCAGACTTTAGTGCTATGTCTAGAATACAGAAAGTGATTAAAGAAGGCCTGCTGATTAACTAATTTGAGCATTGCTCATCTATGGCTGTTTTTTTTGGGGGGAGGGCAGAGGAAAATCTCCATAATACACCCAATGATCAGTATGCTTTCTGACATTCTCAATAAGATAAGGTGTTTTTTGTATTCACTTTTGGTTTTGAGGGATCCATAATTTCTTTGTTGTATGGAGCATCTATCAAGGAAACTATCCCCGTCTCTTGCTTGGGTTACTGTGACTTGCTTAGTCATACAGCCAAGATGTGTCAGAGGTGACTGACTCCCAGATCAGCTGTTTCTCACAGGCACTCATTACACAAGTTAATTGATGCATCTTGACAATAGTATGGTTCAAATATTATTCACATTTTCTGCCCCTTTTAAGGTTTTGGGTCTGTCTCCACCACCTTTTCCTCTATTTTTTAGTCTAGCTTGCTCCATGTAAACCCATCTCTTTCGATCATGTAGCATCTATATGGAACAAAGACAACTGAAGAAGGAAAAAAAGCTGACACTCTGCCTTGAGATATTTATTATAGAATCTAAAGGAAAGTTTTGCATATTGACTTTGTCCAATGTCTTGAACTGAAATGAATTCATAATAATGTTGCAACTTCCTCATCTAAAAGGAATATTATTGATGGTGAGGTGTTTTTTGAAATATACAACAAAGTGGCTCAAAATTTTCAGTTCTACTTTTGGAAGAAATAGGTATCACTTCACCCAACAATCATTAAGATTGATCTATATCCCCATTAGATTAGTGAAATATAACAGAGTTATTTACTTCTGGATGGAATCTTTCCAACTTTCAGTCAATGAGTGTTGATGAAATCGCTTAATCCCCCAAGTGGAATCTAAAAGTTCTCTCTGGGCAACATCTATATTTTAGATATGACAACCCTATTTAGGTATAGCAAGATTATGCCCATTTTTGAGATGAAGACAATAACTGAGATGAAATGACTGGCTCAGAATCACTAACCTAAAAAATGTCAGAGCTGGGATTCTCTCCTGGTCATTCTGATGCCTCACTTTTTTCCTATGTGACCTCAAGCAGTTCCTTTTATCTCAGTTTCCCCATGTCAGAGCAATTGAATCCCCATCCAGCTGTAAGCCTAAGATTTCACAACTCCAAGCCCAGTTCACTCCATTAAATGATATAATAATGAGATTATTATAAATTGCATGGTTATATTATATAATAATGAAGTATCAGTGCTGAGCTTCAAGTAACATTTCTACAATAGAGCATTAAGAGAATAAAGTCCCAGCTTCATTCCCAAACCAGGATTTCCTCATGTTCCACCTGTAAAGTAAGGTGGCACTGAAACAATTTTAATTTAATTTTTAAAAAATGAAACAAAAGACCCTCCCCTTCTCTTAAAAAATGTCAATTCTCAAAATGATTCCCTCACATTTTTCTTACTTTTCACATATATCAGAGTTTTTAAGATCCAGAAAGATCCACACAGACTCAGTTCCTGACAGTAGGTCCTAAGGGCCAAACAGGAACTCAGATGCTTCATCCCAGGCCAATTAATCAGTTTGGCTCTCCTCTTACTGGGCCTCAGGAGTATCAATTAGCCACTGTAAATCATCCCTTACCATAGAGGGGCAACACCAGATTGTTTCAGCAAAGGCCTTTAAACCATGGGATAATTGGAATATGAGGGGAGTGGTGGAGTAGATCTGGTTACTTTCACTTGGATTAACACTGGAATGATTTCCTAAGAATGAATTCAAACTACTAAGATAAGACCTCATAGTAAGAATATGGTTTCCAAAAGTTTCTTCAGATCCAGGGAGAGCCAACAGCTCTTACCCATAGAGATAAGACCCTAAACTGAAGTAGAGTTTACCAGCACCCTTCCGTCCTTCTCTCTTTTCCCCCCTTCCTTTCTCCACATCTTTATAAAATAAGATTGTTGTTGCTTTTGGTTCTGACATCACTGTGGTTCTTTGCAAGCTCCCCAGCTGGAGCCTGAGAACCGGATAGAAGCATTCCCGCCCAGGGCAGCCTCCAAGATTGGCTCATTTGTTTCTGAATTTAACTATAGCCGTTAAGGCCATTTGATGGAGTCGTCTCTAATTCTACAGTTAAAATCCCATGGAAACCACAGTTTTTACTCAATGGATACAAAGCATGTAGCCAATTATCTGAATCATCCAAAAGACAGGAAGTGAAACATTGTGTTCTCTATTTTCCATAGATGAAAAATTGTAGCTCTTAATAAACCTGTGGCAATCTTCACATTATTGGACTGGTCAGCCAATTCATATTAGTTTAATTCCATTCTGATGGTGAGAATGGGGGCAGATTAAGGCTGCAATTTCTTAATAATACTGTATTACACATCTACTTGATGTGGGTGTGGATTGTTCCCACTATTATCCCCCACTCTCATTTCTTCAGTCTCTCCCTAAGGTTGATAAACAATTTCCTGGCTCATTCTCTGTTTGCCTACAAAAACAGCCATGTCTTCTCCATCTCCAGCCTTAAAAAAAAATTATCATTGATCTTCTTGATATCTTTCTACCTTTTCTTGGCCATTTTCCTTGTAGAAAGTCGTATACACTCAGTTTCTAGATTCTATCCCCTAGTTCTCTTCTAAATGTCTGTAAATTAGTTTATGGTTTCATCATTCAACTGAAGTGGTTTTCTCCAAAGTAATTGACTTTTTAAAAAATGTTTTAATGACATCTTATTTATATAAAATCTAGATTGCTCCCTGTCTTTCTCCCTTTTCTCTCCAAAATTCCATGTCTATTTCTAAATAGAAAAATGAAAATAAGGAAGATCAGAAAATCAATTCAGCAGTGCCAATCAATACCTTAAATCTCTCTGTCTCTGTCTCTCAGTGAATTATCAATATTCCACATTTATGTTCTACTTCAAAAAGAAAGGGGGAGACAATCTTTTTACTTCTCTTCTTTGAAGATCAAATTTATTCTCTATAATTGTATAACATTTATTTTGTTGATGTTTTGTGGTGATTCTTCTGTCCATTTTTATCACTGTAGACATTATGAATATTGTTTTCTTGACTCTTTTGCTTTCCCTCTGCATCAATTCATGTGAGTCCACACTTCTCTACATTCATTGTAATCATCATTTCTTACAAAACATGTACATTCATTTCTTTACATACATATATTACATTAGATACACCCTGGCTATACCATGCCCAGAATGCTCTCCCTCCTCCCCTTTAACTCAGCTTGTTCAGCTGCCCTCAAAACACTGGCAAGGGATCTTTTCTGATTCCTTTCCCCACCCCCACCCCCAGCATCTTCCCTTTAAGACCACTTTCCCTTGTATATTTTGAGTGTAGGAAAAAAAAAAGATTTTCATATTAATCAATATATGTGTAATGAATATACTAATTTAGACTCCTCAGAACTGCCTTTTCTGGCTTGGGAGTCAGATTCACAATGCAATTTAAAATTATCTATCATTTGGACAATGGCTATCTTCTTGTGCAATATGGTAGTACTTATGTATATGATAAGTGAAATGGAGAACCACAAAAAAAAAAAAAAAACCCTGTTCTCTCCACAGAACTCTGATTCTGCACCCTGGGGAGGGGAATAGTCATGACCCTCAAGATTGGAACAATCCAAAAACTGTTACCTTTCATTCATGGGCTTGTCATTAAACCCTGGGAATGATTTATAATAATTACCTCCCCCTTTCCTTCCCACTTATGCTTTATGTATAACATTTCTATCTTTCCTATAAATAGGGGGAGGTCTCCTGAGTAGGAGAGCTTCCAGTTTGCAAACTATATTCCTCACTCTGAATTAAATTAATTAAACAGCTGCTTGATCTCTCAAATTGACTTGTCGAAAACAGAACCACTTATTCCCTTCCTCACTCCCACTCTTGCCTTTTCTAAACTTCTCTATTATCACTCTGCTTGGGGTCAGTGGCTTGTGATGCCTGGTCTTGCCATTCAGCAGGCCCCCCACTTAGGGCAGCTCTGGATGCGGGTGAATTGGAACCAGGGATGCCTGTCCAGGCATTCCGGCCAAAGGCTGCCTGACACTCAGGTAGCCAGGATGTAAGAAAGAGCCTGTAGGCTTCCAGTGCACAAGCAGACTACTGATGCCATACTTGTTCAAAGTTATATAAGTGCTGCCATCATGATTTCTGAATAGCTATATGCACATATATAGCCCTACATCCTTGGATCTATTCCCTTTAACAATGTGTGTCACAGCTCATCTCATCTCATCATTCCATGAGACTAGTCCACATCCTCCCATACAATTTGTCAGAAGGGTTCACCCCTCCCAGAATGGTGCAGCCCTCCTCTCCTTTTGATATTAAGTGACTATCAGTGGAACCCAAGAGCTCTCCCATTATTCCTCATCCTCTCTCATTTTCTTTGGGCAACGTCCTTTATTTTACTTCTGCGGAATTCTTTCTTTGTGATTTGTTTGCTAGGTGGTGGCTGACTCACTCCAACTCTGTGTCTCCACCCTCTGTTTTTGGATCATCTTTGACTGAATTTTTCAAATTCTGAAATATTCTAAAGATATTTTAACAACTCTCAATTTTTTTCCCAGAAAAATGCCCTTATTTAAAAATATATAAATATTTTGAGGCCATTATTTACACATATTATTTCTGACTTGGAAACCTCATTGAAAATCAACCAAACAGCTGTTGTACTCAAGAATACAAGGAGAATCAGAAATAAGGATTCTGGTCAAACATTTCCAAGGGATAATGACAAAAATACCAATGTTATGTTATGGAGAAGAAACCAACCAACCAGCCATTTGATTTTCATCTTAAAACAGAATTCAGAGTCCAGCTTTAGTCCTATATTTAGGATTAAAAAAATAGCATGTTATTATTATGAATTCCAAAAGGATCAGAAATGGAGAGCGTTTCTATGATTCCTTCCTTCCCTAGATCTGCAGATTTGCTTGAGATCAGTTGACAGCTGGAAAGTGAAAGTTCCTGGATTGGGATTAAAGGGGAAATGGCTTTCCTTGGCCAAAAATGGATGAAGACAATAGCAACTAATATTAGCAAACACTTTATATTCCTAATATTTTGAAGATTTTAATGACCTAAATTCTTTTTTTATTATTAATTTTATAATTATAACATTTTTTGACAGTACATATGCCTAGGTAATTTTTTACAACATTATCCCTTGTACTCCCTTCTGTTCTGAGTTTTTCCCCTCCTTCCCTCCACCCCCTCCCCAGATGGCAGGCATTCCCATACATATTAAATATGTTATACTATATCCTAGGTACTATATATGTGCAGAACCGAATTTTGTTGTTGTTGTTGCAAAGAAAGAATTGGGTTCGGAAGGAGAAAAACAAAAAAATGCAAACAGTTTACACTCATTTCCCAGTGTTCCTTTTCTGGATGTAGTTGATTCTGTCCATCATTGATCCATTGGAATTGGATTAGCTCTTCTCTATGTTGAAGATATCCACGTTCATCAGCATACATCCTCATACAGTATTGTTGTTGAAGTGTATAATGATCCCTTAGTTCTGCTCGTTTCACTTAGCATCAGTTGATGTCAGTCTCTCTAAGCCTCTCTGTATTCCTCCTGCTGGTAATGACCTAAGTTCTTAGCTGCATATGAGAAGGTGCCATATGAGACCCTGCCCTCATAGAGCTTATAGTCTAAGACAATACACAAATGTGTATGTATGATATATATATATACAACTAAATAGAGACCATTTTGAAGCAAACATACTAATATTAAGGACTGGGAAAGGGTTCTTGGTGGAATTGCAATTTTAGCAAAAATCTTGAAGGAAGCTGGGGAGGCAGGACATAGAGATGAAGAGGGAGAGGATTCTGGGCATACATTGGCCACCAGTGAAGACACAGAAGGAACATTGATATGCTGTATGGAGGAGACCAGTATCATTGGATTTCAGAGTATGAAAGAAATAATATTGCGGGGGAGGGGGGGCAGGATAGGCAGAGTCGGTCCGGGAGATGCTGGATAAGGGAGTAAGATGGTTAGACTTTTCCTTTAGGAAGGTCGATTTGATATCCCAGAGAGGGATGGACTAAATGGTGGAGACTTGAGTCAGAGAGCAGGGTTTTGCAGCAGACCAGGCCGGCGAGGAGGGCCCGGAGCTGGGTGATGGCGGCGCTACGTGACAGAAAGGGACATGTGTGAGATATTATGAATGTAAAATCAACGGGACTTAATATGGGAGAATAAGCAATTGAGGATCCAAGGAGGAGTGCTCAGTGAGTGACAGGAGGAGGATGCTGGGATCCTGAGCCCAGCTGGAATGAAAGCGAGGATGCCGGGATCTGGACTGTAACAGGCAAGTTAGGAAGATTGGAGGGATCCTTTCCGGATTCAGGAGCGCGGGAGGGAAAGGCCCAGAGTGTGGGGAGAAAGCGACATACAAACTGGATACAAAGTAACTTCCGGGGAGAGGCCCTGCGGGGCTGGGGGAGGGGGCACTTTCCTTTTCCCTGGCTGTGAGAGTATAAACAGGG